>NC_090352.1:38396522-38482074 GCF_035084215.1 Heptranchias perlo
CCTCAGTACTGACCCTCCGACAGTGCAGCGCTCCCTCAGTACTGACCCTCCGACAGTGCGGCTCTCCCTCAGTACTGACCCTCCGACAGTGCAGCGCTCCCTCAGTACTGACCCTCCGACAGTGCAGCGCTCCCTCAGTACTGACCCTCCGACAGTGCAGCACTCCCTCAGTACTGCACTGGGAGTGTGAGCCTGGATTATGGGCTCAAGTCTCTGGTGTGGGGCTTGAACCCACGACCTTCTGACTCAAGATAACGTGCTCCCCACTGAGTCAGGGCTGACACCCCCTTTCCGTGTGCTGTTAAACGCAAACTGGACAGGTCTGGGGTTAAATGGATTCAAGTGCTGCTGGGACGGACTGGAGGTCGTTGCTCAGTCACTCACTTGGATGCTGTTCGAACATTGATGTCAAGGTCCCCTTTGAAGAGAAACTCGCAGTGTTTCCAGTTGAACTGTAGCTTGTTCCATTCCCAGTGCATGTTCTCGGTGGTGTTGTATGGATCCTGGTGGACGGTGAACAGCATTACCCAAAATGACACACAGGCGGAAATCTCAAACGTGACGACAGCAGGAAGGTCTCGCACAGCTTTCCCCCCACCAAGTAAATCCAGACCCTCCTGCATTAATCCCCACCCCCCCCCACTGTGTAAATCCAGACCCTCCCACATTAATCCCCTCTCCCTGTGTAAATCCAGACCCTCCTGCATTAATCCCCTCTCCCTGTGTAAATCCAGACCCTCCCACATTAATCCCCTCTCCCTGTGTAAATCCAGACCCTCCCACATTAATCCCCTCTCCCTGTGTAAATCCAGACCCTCCCACATTAATCCCCCCACCCATGTAAATCCAGACCCTCCCACATTAATCCCCCCACCCATGTAAATCCAGACCCTCCTGCATTAATTCCCCCCCGCCCCCTAAATCCAGGCCCTTCTGCTTCAGTCCTGGCTCCCTATGTAAATCCTGCACCCCTCCCCCCCCCGCCCACGACCTGCTCGTACCTCGGTGGCGAGCTGGTGTAGATTGGCCTGTTCGATGTCCATTGCCCAGTGACCGTGGAACAGGAGGCGGCTTTTGTCCCACCAGGGCAGGGGTGGGCTGGGATCGACGGTGGGCTTGGTGAGGAGGTCGACGGCCTGTCCGATCAGGGTCCAGGCTGGGTCCCAGCAAGGGCCCCAGACGACGGTGAAGAGGGAGATTTGTGCTAGGGAGGGAAGGGAAGACAGAGCGTGAGCTGGCTCGACAAGAGGTCCCCCAACCCAGCACCCCCCTCTACACCCGGGTGCTTACATTCAAAGTCGTGGTACCATTTCAAAGGGGGCATGTTCCTTTCGATGAAGACGTCCCCCCAGGGGGCTCCCAGCGACAGTTTCGCCCTCCGTCGAGCTTGTGGATGCCCTTCTTCCTCCGCCCCAATCAGCTGCCCAGACAGGTTCCAGTCTCGGATCTCAAACAGGTACCGTGGGTAGTCCCTGATTCGCACTGCGGCCGTAAACAACACCAGCGTTAGCCACCCCGGATCATTCCCCCACGCCAACCCCCTCCCCCCGCCCAACTAGGGTACGGCGGTCATGAGTATCGGGTTATTCAGCCGTGGGTGGGTTCGCACAGCCCGACCCCGTTCTTGCCGATTCCATCGGACGCGCTTTCCAGCGGGGTCACTGGGTGGTGGTCAGGAGCGGGGAAACCCCGGGCTGATTTATTCTCCTCCCTAACCCAAGGGCACTGAGGCCAACTGCAGGGATAAATACTGGCCCCAGGACCCTGGGGAGAACTCCCCCTGCTCTTCTTCAAAATAGTGGCCGTGGGACCTTTTACATTCACCTGAGGGGGCAGATGGGGACTTCAGTTTAACGTCTCGTACGAAAGACGGCACCTCCGACAGTGCAGCACTCCCTCAGTACTGCACTGGGAGTGTCGGCCTGGATTCTGGGGATCAAGTCTCTGGAGTGGGGGCTCGAACCCACGACCTTCTGACTCAGAGGCGAGAGTGTTACCCACTGGGCCACAGCCGACACCTCAATATTCACGAGCCGAGGGACGTAGCCTCGGCCAACCGTTACAGGCCCGATGCTCAACGCGGACTCACCGAGAAAGGCTTTGGCGCCGAATTTCACCACCCGGCACCAGTGGATGGCCAGCCTCAGGCCGGCCTCGGGGAAGGGGCTGACCCTGTCGATCCTCTCCATCGCCTCCATCACCTTCTCGGCCCCTTGGAGCGAGGGGTCGACCAAGGCCTCGAGCACCAGATCCGACACCACCCAGGTCAGCAGGGCCTTGCGCATGGGCGTGTTGGCGTAGAGTCGCTGTGAACGCTGCACGTACATGTTAATGTTGGTCTGCTCCAAAGCGGCGTACAGCTCCTCGATCTTGCGGGCGGGCAGCAGTTCCCCGTGTTGCTTACGCAGCGCAGTCACCCGAGCGTCCAGCAGCTGCAGCCGCTTTGAGCTCTCCTTGCTCTCGTCCTTCATCAGCTCATAGTCGTCGCGCAGCTTGACCTCGAAGACGCTGTCCAGGAAGATGAAGGAGAAGTGGCCGACGCTTAGGGCCAGGTCCGGGGGCAGAGCCTCCTCCGTCCTCTCTCCGGCCCTCGGCTGCCTGTGCAGGCCCTTCAGCCACTTCTGGACGTCCACGCACCGGTCAAAGGTGTGGGAGAAATCGTAGCGGAAGGGGAATTCCACCGAGACGGCCGAGAGCTTCAAGCTCCACGTTGCGTTCCTGTGCCCGCGTGGCGAATCGCGCCGGACGCGCGACAGCACGGACTCAACCCGTTCCCCCACCACACGCCCCTCCGCCCCCTTGAAGGAGAAGATGTCGTGCCCGTCGAAGTTGAGGATCAGTTGCGACGTCCTGAAGCGCCCCTCGCCGCCGGGCGCCGTGGCAATGGCAACGTTCTCCGCCCGCAGCTGCACAAACATCTTCGCGGTCACCCTGGCCGTCACCGTCACGCTCTTCAGATCCAGCTCCAGACCGAGGGGCCGGCTGGGCTCGGCCGCTGATCTCGCCGCCGGCTGCTCGCTGCCGCTGTTGTGCTCCTCCTGCGGCCTCCTCCTTGGGATGGCCTGGGCCAGCCTCTCCCGGAGGTGCAGGGCCTCCCTGCCGTGGTGGAAGAGGTACATGTGGCTGGCTGGGCTCCAGCTCACTGTGATGTCCTCGAAGGAGCTCAGCTGAAACAAACGGGACACGGTTAGACACAGGCCGTTGTGTCTGGCCATTCCCGCCATTCTTTCCCCCCCCCCCTCCCCACAATCCCTCCCTAACCTGAGGTGTTAACCGTTTGGCACAGTGGACAGCGCTCTCGCCCCTGAGTCACGAGGGTCATGGGTTCGAGCCCCACTCCAGAGGCTTGAGCACAAAATCCAGGCTGACACTCCAGTGCAGTGCTGAGGGAGCGCTGCACAGTCAGAGGGTCAGTGACGAGGGAGCGCTGCACTGTCGGAGGGTCGGTACTGAGGGAGCGCTGCACTGTCGGAGGGTCAGTACTGAGGGAGCGCTGCACTGTCGGAGGGTCAGTACTGAGGGAGCGTTGCACTGTCGGAGGGTCAGTGCTGAGGGAGCGTTGCACTGTCGGAGGGTCAGTGCTGAGGGAGCGTTGCACTGTCGGAGGGTCAGTACTGAGGGAGTGCTGCACTGTCAGAGGGAGAGGGAGAGAGGGAGATAGGCTTGAGCACAAAATCCAGGCTAACACTCCAGTGCAGTGCTGAGGGAGTGCTGCATTGTCAGTGGGGCCGTCTTTCAGATGAGACATTAAACTGAGGCCCCGTCTGCCCTCTTAGGTGGGTGTAAAAGATCCCATGGCCACTATTTCGAAAGAGCAGGGAAGTTCTCCCCGGTGTCCTGGTAAATATTTATCCCTCAACCAACATCACTAACGTAGATTATCTGGTAAAACGTCCAATTGGATAGCTCTCCGAAAGAGCCAGCACAGGCACAATGGACCCAATGGCCTCCTTCTGTGCTGTATCTTACTATGATAAGGCGCTTCTCAGGAGTGTAATCATACAAAAATTTGACACCAAGCCACATATGGAGATATTTAGTCAGGTGAGATTTTAAGCAGAGTCTTAAAGGAGGAGAGAGAGACGGAGAGGTTTAGGGGGGGAATTCCAGAGTTCGGGCCGAAGCAGCTGAAGGCACGGCCGCTAACAAGGCGAAGAAAATCGGGGAATGTGCAAGAAGGCAGAATTAGAGGAGCGCAGAGATCTCGGGGGTTAGGGTTAGGGTTAGGGAGGTTACAGAGAGAGGGAGGGGCGAGGCCATGGGGGGATTTGAAATTACAGCCCCCTTATATACAACATGGACGGACACACACAGACAGACAGAAATACTTTGTTGGATGATTGAAAGAACGAACGAATGAATAAAAGAAAGATGGACCATAGACAGGGGGACCGATGGGGGTTGTCCAACCTTAAATTCACTCATTTCCCGAGTGGCCTGACTTTAACTAACAAGCCTGGTTTGGCGGTTGTTAAACAGCCAAACACTTCATACCCACAATCTCTGATTTCTTACCTCGAACGACCGGCTGTTCATGAAGAAAGCAGCAGAAAAGAGGGACATGGTGAGAACAGGATCTGGGCTGTCTGAGCTGCTGGACCAGAGCTGCATGCTGTCACTTACTGTCTTCACCAGTGCGAGTGACAGGCTCTTTACTTCCCAGACAAAGCTCTCCGTGGTGCCAGTAATGGACAAAGCTTTGACCTGCAGAACGCTGGCACCTACACAACAGAAGAGAGCAGACTTTACAGGTCACCCATCGAGCAATAGGTTTCACCCCCTCCTTACCCACCCACCCCGGACCACCCCGGTTAATTCCCACCCCTCCTCTCCTGGGGCTCTGTTCTACACACAGACCCTCCAACACCTCACCCCGATGTCAACACCCACATTCTAAAGACAAGGTTTCTGGCCAGTGGGGAAGAGGACAGGGCCTCCAGGCCGAGCCCAATCGTACCCTGAACGAACATCTGCGTACACCCACACTTTCCGGCCGGGTCACTAGATCGTGATCAGGGGCCGGAATCCTGGCTGATTTTCTCCCTCCTTAACTGCGGGGGCATTGAAGCACCTCCCAAACCCGCGGCCTCCGCCACCGAGAAGAGCAGCAGACACATGGGAACAACACCACCTGCACGTTCCCCTCCAAGTCACACACCATCCCGACTTGGAAATATATCGCCGTTCCTTCATCGTCACTGGGTCAAAATCCTGGAACTCCCTTCCCAACAGCACTGTGGGAGAACCGTCACCACACGGACTGCAGCGGTTCAAGAAGGCGGCTCACCACCACCTTCTCAAGGGGCAATTAGGGATGAGCAATAAATGCCGGCCTCGCCAGCGATGCCCATGCCCTGAGAATGAATTTTTAGAAAACACTTGGCCTCAGGACCGCTAGGCAGGGCGAGGGGGGAGCGAAATCAGCCAGGGTCCCGACTCCTCGTCACTATCCAGTGACCCCTGCTGGAAAGCAAGTATGGAGTCGGCCCCGGAGACCCTGGTAATAAACAGGAACAGGCCGGGACCATTGGAACTCGATGCAAGAATCGGGGCTTAGAGAGTTAAATTATGAGGGTTGTAGTTTCTTGAGGTTAGAAGCTTGAGGGGAGATCTAATTGAGGTCTTTAAAATGCTAAAGGGACTCGATAGAGACGATAGAAACTATTTCCTCTGGTGGGGGGAGTCCAGAACAAGGGGGCATAACCTTAAAATTAGGCCGTTCAGGGGGGATGTCAGGAAGCACTTCTTCACACAAAGGGGAGTGGAAATCTGGAACTCTCTCCCCCAAAAATGCTGTGGATCAATTGGAGCTTTCAAGACTGAGGTCGATAGAGTTTTGTTGGGTAAGGGTATCGAGGGATTATGGAGCAAAGGTGGGTAAATGGAGATGAGATGCAGATCAGCCGTGATCCGATTGAATGGCCGAACAGGCTCGAGGGGCTGAACGGCCAACTCCTGTCCCTAAGGACCGTGAAGGAACCCAGATTAACTGCAACCCACCTGCGGTGATGGAGAGAAAGAACAGGTTGAGATTGTCGAGCTTAACGTCTATCTTCCACAGCTTGACCTCCGGCCCAATGTAATCCGATTCCAGAGGCACCAACTCAAGTGGCTCCATCTCCAGCCTCTCTCTCGAATGTTCATTCTGATCTCCATGGATCAGAGACAACACTTTCGACAAGCAACCCACAGCTGCGTCCGAGATCTCCACCTGCAGCCCGTTCACCGTGCCGTCCAGGTACAGAGTTTTGGAGTAAGCACCGGAAATAGAAAGTGCCTGACTGTAGCTCCCCTGGAACCAGAGATGGGAGAATCAGAGACTGGCCCTCCGTCCTGGGAACAAGGGGTCCTGGCTTCAGCCGGTCAACTCTGACCTCCACCCCAGGAGCCCACCCCAAATCACAACCTGCCCCGTCACTCTCCAATCACACCGGGACACGCCCCCTGTCACTCTCCAATCACACCGGGACACGCCGCCGTCACTCTCCAATCACACTGTGACACGCCCCCTGTCACTCTCCAATCACACCGGGACACGCCGCAGTCACTCTCCAATCACACCGGGACAGGCCCCCTGTCACTCTCCAATCACACCGGGACACGCCCCCTGTCACTCTCCAATCACACCGGGACACGCCGCCGTCACTCTCCAATCACACCGGGACAGGCCCCCTGTCACTCTCCAATCACACCGGGACAGGCCCCCTGTCACTCTCCAATCACACTGCGACACGCCCCCTGTCACTCTCCAATCACACCGGGACAGGCCCCCTGTCACTCTCCAATCACACTGCGACACGCCCCCTGTCACTCTCCAATCACACCGGGACAGGCCCCCTGTCACTCTCCAATCACACTGCGACACGCCCCCTGTCACTCTCCAATCACACCGGGACAGGCCCCCTGTCACTCTCCAATCACACTGCGACACGCCCCCTGTCACTCTCCAATCACACCGGGACAGGCTCCCTGTCACTCTCCAATCACACCGGGACAGGCCCCCTGTCACTCTCCAATCACACCGGGACAGGCCCCCTGTCACTCTCCAATCACACTGCGACACGCCCCCTGTCACTCTCCAATCACACCGGGACAGGCCCCCTGTCACTCTCCAATCACACCGGGACAGGCCCCCTGTCACTCTCCAATCACACCGGGACAGGCCCCCTGTCACTCTCTAATCACACACTGGGACACGCCCCATCACTCTCCAATCACACACTGGGACACGACCCCTGTCACTCTCCAATCACACTGGGACACGCCCCATCACTCTCCAATCACACTGGGACACCCCCATCACTCTCCACTCACACTGGGACACGCCCCATCACTCTCCAATCACACTGGGACACGCCCCATCACTCTCCACTCACACTGGGACACGCCCCATCACTCTCCAATCACACTGGGACACGCCCGTCACTCTCCACTCACACTGGGACACGCCCCATCACTCTCCAATCACACTGGGACACGCCCGTCACTCTCCACTCACACTGGGACACGCCCGTCACTCTCCACTCACACTGGGACACGCCCGTCACTCTCCACTCACACTGGGACACGCCCCATCACTCTCCAATCACACACTGGGACACGACCCCTGTCACTCTCCACTCACACTGGGACACGCCCCATCACTCTCCAATCACACTGGGACACGCCTCCCCCCCCCCCCCCCAAGATTATTCTCCAATCACACAGTACGATAGCAGAGCATCTTACCTGCAGATTCAACGAGTCCACAACAAGAGCGTCTCCCCATACATGAGTATTGTGCGGAGGGGGGGCTTTTGCAATCTGTGACCCCTCACCTGCCCGCCACCAGAGTTTCTCCACTGCCAGGTTCCAACGCCAGTGAGAATTGTGGGTCTTCAGGTGCTGGGTGTCTGTGCGGAGATAGAATGGCCCATTGTAGTCACCTGGTCTAATAGGATACACCGAAACAACACAGTAACAGGGCCAAGCAAACAATGAAACTCATCAAATAAAACTGTTCTCAATCCACAGTGTCTCTCTCCCACGCCACCTACAAGTTGGCTCATCTCAGAAGGTCTGTTTTTCTAGTTCATCTAAACTCCACATAGAATCGTACAGCACAGAAGGAGGCAATTCGGCCCATCGTGCTGTACCTGCTCTTTGAAACAGCTATCCAATTAGTCCCACTCCCCTGCCCTTTCCCCATGACCCTGCAATTTTTTTCCTTTTCAACCATTTATCCAATTCCCTTTTGAAAGTTATTATTGAATCTGCTTCCACCGCCCTTTCAGGCAGTGAATTCCAGATCAGAACAACTCGCTGCGTAAAAAAAATTCTGCCCCTCTCCCCTCTGAATTCCTTTGCTCACCTTCATAATGGAATCTGCCTGTGTAAGCTTGTCACGCTGTAATTATACTGTCCTACAGCGCCACCACTGGTGCAAGGGTGTAATTACAGCGTGACAGGTTTACATAGGCAGCTTCCATTATGATTGTGGACACAAGAATTTATATCAAAATAAGGTCTGAATGTATGTCTTTAAAAGGGGGATTGAGTTACGTGAACTCACCCTGGTCCAATTATTCCCCGTTCTCTAACCCCATTTCATCTGTCATCGATATAATCGAACATATTAACATCGAGCGGGAGGAGGTATTGGCGGTTTTAGCAGGCCTAAAAATGGATAAATCCCCAGGCCTGGACGTAATGTATCCCAGGCTACTGTGTGAGGCAAAGGAGGAGATTGCGGGGGCTCTAACACATATATTCAGAACCTCTCTGGCCACAGGGGATGTGCCAGAGGACTGGAGAACCGCTAATGTAGTACCATTATTCAAGAAGGGGAGTAGGGAAAAACCGGGGAACTACAGGCCAGTGAGCCTAACATCAGTGGTAGGAAAATTATTGGAAAAAATTCTGAAGGACAAAATTAGTCTCCACTTGGAGAAGCAAGGATTAATCAGGGATAGTCAACATGGCTTTGTCAAGGGAAGATCATGTCTGACTAATTTGATTGAATTTATTGAGGGGGTGACTAGGCGTGTGGATGAGGGTAACGCAGTGGATGTGGTATACATGGATTTCAGTAAGGCCTTCGATAAAGTCCCCCACAGGAGACTGGTCAAGAAGGTACGAGCCCATGGAATCCAGGGTGCCTTGGCACTTTGGATACAAAACTGGCTCAGTGGCAGAAGGCAGAGGGTGATGGTCGAAGGTTGTTTTTGTGACTGGAAGCCTGTGGCCAGTGGGGTACCACAGGGATCGGTGCTGGGTCCCATGCTGTTTGTGGTCTACATTAATGACTTGGATATGAATGTAAAAGGTATGATCAGTAAGTTTGCTGATGATACAAAAATTGGTAGGGTGGTAAATAGTGAGGAGGACAGCCTCAGTCTGCAGGACGATATAGATGGGTTGGTCAGATGGGCGGAACAGTGGCAAATGGAATTTAACCCGGAAAAGTGCGAGGTGATGCACTTTGGAGGGACTAACAAGGCAAGGGAATACACAATGAATGGGAGGACCCTAGGCAAGACAGAGGGTCAGAGGGATCTTGGTGTGCAAGTTCACAGATCCCTGAAGGCGGCGGAACAGGTAGATAAGGTGGTAAAGAAGGCATATGGGATACTTGCCTTTATTAGCCGAGGCATAGAATATAAGAGCAAGGAGGTTATGATGGAGCTGTATAAAACACTGGTTAGGCCACAGCTGGAGTACTGTGTGCAGTTCTGGTCGCCACACTACAGGAAGGATGTGATCGCTTTGGAGAGGGTGCAGAGGAGATTCACCAGGATGTTACCAGGGCTGGAGCGCTTCAGCTATGAAGAGAGACTGGGAAGATTGGGTTTGTTTTCCTTGGAGCAGAGGAGGCTGAGGGGGGACATGATTGAGGTGTACAAAATTATGAGGGGCACAGATAGGATGGATACTAAGGAGCTTTTTCCCTTCGTTGAGGGTTCTATAACAAGGGGACATAGATTCAAGGTAAAAGGCGGGAGGTTTAGAGGGGATTTGAGAAAGAACTTTTTCACCCAGAGGGTGGTTGGAGTCTGGAACTCACTGCCTGAAAGGGTTGTGGAGGCAGGAACCCTCACAACATTCAAGAAGCATTTGGATGAGCATTTGAAATGCCATAGCATACAAGGCTACGGACCAAATGCTGGAATATGAGATTAGAGTAGACTGGGCTTGATGGCCGGCGCGGACACAATGGGCCGAAGGGCCTCTATCCGTGCTGTATAACTCTATGACTCTATGACTACGCTTGGTTTTGACTCGCTGAGTGCAATGCCACAGTAAGAGACACCAAAGGCTGATGAGATGGACACAATACCCCTGGACTTGCCGTGAGCAATACAAGAGGTCCACTCGTTCATGAAAGGTTCTGGGATGTTTCCGAGATGTAAACATACAAACAATTCTCTTTCTTAAGGATGTGGAGTGTGGGAGAGAAGTACGGCAGGGGGCGGGGGCAGGTTAATGGGGGTGATGAGGCCGACTTCAAATATTAGAAGCATTCTTACCTGCAATTACAGACCCGAAGCCCAGCGCAAAGGGTGGTGTGTCAGGGAACTGCAGTGAGCCGCTCACATTTTCCAGCGAACAGGTGACGGCAATGGGGACTTTGAGCTCAGGACGAGGCCTGATTGAACACAGAAAAAAAAAACAGGGTGAAAGTGGGTTCCCAGGTAGCATTATACACAGAGCAAGGATCAGTCACAACTGGGCACTCTAGGCTGGGCGAGGGGTTACCGAGTGACAGTGGTGAGGGAGCTGGATTAACATCAGTAGAGATACAGTCAGTAACACAGGGCGCTGGGGGAGAGGGGTTACTGAGTGACAGTGTGGGGGAGCTGGATTAACATCAGTAGAGATACAGTCAGTAACACAGGTTGCAGGGGGGAGAGGGGGTACTGAGGGACAGTGTGGGGGAGCTGGATTAACATCAGTAGAGATACAGTCAGTAACACAGGTCGCTGGGGGAGAGGGGTTACTGAGTGACAGTGTGAGGGAGAGGGATTAACATCAGTAGAGATACAGTCAGTAACACAGGGCGCTGGGGGGAGAGGGGTTACTGAGGGACAGTGTGGGGGAGAGGGATTAACATCAGTAGTGATACAGTCAGTAACACAGGGCACTGGGGGAGAGGGGTTACTGAGGGACAGTGTGGGGGAGAGGGATTAACATCAGTAGTGATACAGTCAGTAACACAGGGCGCTGGGGGGAGAGGGGTTACTGAGGGACAGTGTGGGGGAGAGGGATTAACATCAGTAGTGATACAGTCAGTAACACAGGGCACTGGGGGAGAGGGGTTACTGAGGGACAGTGTGGGGGAGAGGGATTAACACAGGGCGCTGGGGGTGGGGGTGGGGAGAGTTTACTGAGCTTAACAGTGATGTTAAGGAAGAAAAAATTACAAAAAATGGAAGCGGGGTTGGAGTGGATGAGGTGCAGACACAAACCTCCTTTTATTTGTAACTTGAGGCTCTGCTGATTTCTCTGGGAACAATATCATCCAGTGAGAAAACTCGGAGTGTCGATAGTGAACGATGCAAGTGTGAACAGTGATGGAAGCAGAAATATCAATGCCCGTGATCTGAAAACCAGAAAACAAGAAACAAATTCAGCCCCATCGCACGCGAACCAGCTCGTAATCAGCAAGGAACCCCGCGTGAGTCCTGATCAGCTATCAGGAGCGGTGGTGTAAGAGATTAGAGAGGGTGCAGAAGAGATTTACTAGAATGGTACCAGGGATGAGGGACTTCAGTGATGTGGAGAGACTGGAGAAGCTGGGATTGTTCTCATTAGGGCAGAGAAGGTTAAGGGGAGATTTGATCGAGGTGTTCAAAATCATGAAGGGGTTTTGATAGAGTAAATAAGGAGAAACTGTTTCCAGTGGCAGGAGGGTCGGTGACCAGAGGACACAGATTTAAGGTAATTGGCAAAAGAGCCAGAGGCGACATGCGGAAACATTTTTTTACGCAGCGAGTTGTGATGATCTGGAATGCGCTGCCTGAAAGGGCGGTGGAAGCAGATTCAATAATAACTTTCAAAAGGGAATTGGATAAATACTTGAATGGAAAAAATTTACAGGGCTATGGGGAAAGAACAGGGGAATGGGACTAATTAGATAGCTCTTTCAAAGAGCTGGCACAGGCACGATGGACCGAGTGGCCTCCTCCTGTGCTGTACCTACTATGATTAGCCTCCCTTCAGCAGGGAGTGCCCCCCAAGTAGCATCCTCCCACCCAACCTGCACTTAAACTGGGGGTCCAGGGGTCCCTCCTCCCAATCCCAGCTCGGCCGTTAAAGATGGGGAGAGATGGGAAAATAAATGAATGGGGCGCTCTGTCCAGTCCATCTCTTGCCCCTCTAACATTCGGACGCGTAGATTCTGAATCCTCGCCCCTCCCTATCTCTGCAACCTCCTCCAACCCTACAACCCTCCGAGATCTCTGCGCTCCTCCAATTCCGGCCTCTTGCACATCCCCAACTTCCTTCGCTCCACCATTGGCGGCCGTGCCTTCAGCTGCCTGGGCCCCAAGCTCTGGAATTCCCTCCCTAAACCTCTCCGCCTCTCTCTCCCCCTTTAGGACGCCCCTTAAAACCTAACTCTTTGACCAAGCTTTTGGTCGCCTGTCCTAATGTGGCTCGGAGTCAAATTTTGTTCCTGTGAAGCGCCTCGGGATGTTTTACTACGTTAAAGGCACTGTATAAATGCAAGCTGTTGTTGGTTACTGTTAGAAATGTATTTTTGTAATTCAGTCCAAACCACTTACAACATCCTCGTTTAATACAGTCGCTTATTTCAGCTAAAACTCAATAACCATTAATCACTGCACTGACATCAATTTCAGAGTTGCCGGTTACAGCGTCTTAAAATGCCCCGTTTATTACAGGCAGAAACAGCTGTGTTTACTCATTAGTTCACACCTGGTTACGGTGCACTCAATACAGGAACGTGAGTGAGTAATTAACACCTCGTTATCTTCAATTACCGAGCTGCATTGCACAGGATGTTGTACCAGCAGTGATTCCTTTAGCTCCCCCGAGGGTGTGGAATCTCAATGGGGGGAGGGGAGACGGTTCCCAAGGCAGCCAGCAGTATTCTACCCAAGTGCCCGCTCTTCGAGTGAGAGCCCGAAAGCAAGTGTCGGCGGGGCTATTCGACCGCAGGGTGCATCACAGTGGAGTCGGAACCTATCCTCACCCCACGTGTTCACGCTTTCCGGGGTGGGAGGGGGCCCAATATGATCAGGAACAGGAACTGTTTCTGGCTGACGTTAATCGTCACGGCTGGGACCAGCTGACTCAGCACAGACCAGCAATTCGACCCCACGACCGCCTGCGGCCTCCATGTACAGCCACAAAGCACACGGCGGCTCGAGAGGCTCCCCGGTGCCAAGGCTCACCTGCAAGGAGCTGCTGAGTTTGGTCAGGCTCACGATCCGTTGCCGACTCTGGGACAGGAGCAGTCCATCTAAAGGGGGCAGGAAGAGAGGGAGAGAACGGGTCAACAAACAATCAGCAAAGCATCCCCCGACCCCCCCACCGCCCCCCCCCCACGCCCCCGGGGAGCGGCCAATCGGCCCTTTGGTGCTGTTCCTTTACACCAAGCACCGTACAGCGGTAAACACCGTCGCACTGCGTCGAGATGCTTCTCTAACCGGCAATGTACCGAGCCGTGCCGTGTGGTACCAGGCAGATACGAGGTACTCCTGCTCCGAGGGTCCTAACCTTCTAGGGTCAGCTTGACGTTCATGGGTGGAAGGATGAGGTGTGGCACCATGCGATAAAAGTTGTCCGGCTCGCAGTGGAAATTAAGCAACTTCAGGTTCCAGTGCAGGTGTCTGGGAAATGAGAATACACCGCGAATCAGATCCGGCCAGACAAACAAAGGATGCTATACAGACAGAAAGTGCAGACACAAGAGAGAACAGGATAATCCAGGTCAATAATAACACATGTGGCTCACATGTGTCTGCCGTGGCTCAGTGGGCCCCACTCTCCCCTCTGAGTCAGAAGGTCGTGTGTTCGAGCCCCCACTCCAGAGACTTGAGCCCACAATCCAGGCCGACACTCCCAGTGCCAGTGCTGAGGGGGTGCTGCACTGTCGGAGGTGCCGCCTTTCGGGATGAGACGTTAAGCCGAGGCCCCGTCTGCCCCTCTCAGGTGGATGTAAAAGATCCCACGGCCGCTATTTCAAAGAGCAGGGGAGTTGTCCTCAGTGTCCTGCCCAAAATTTATCCCTCGACCACCAAATAAAAAACTGGTTGTGAAAGGCGCTACATAAAGGCAAGATGTTTCTTTTCTTTCGCCCTGAGCAGTGTGTGGCTGTACCTCTGCCTGCTGTTCAAAGATAGTGTGACACTCGTATTCTCCATCTGCAGGGAAATGACTTGTGGTAAGTATTCCATGAATACGGGTCTGGAAGGGGTGAGACCAGTTCCTTCATCATATCCTGCCGGAGGTGGGAGGAGAAACAAGAAGTGCAAGGAGTGAGACCCTTATAGAACACGTCGCACCCCGCGTCAGTGCAATCGCCCAGGGAGAGGCCGCGCGCAATCCTGAACCTGGACCGTTCACGCACAAAAACATCTCTCACACATGCTTTCAGACCATTGCTTAGTCAGGGTACACACTGGATACACAGCCTGTTTGAAGTCCATCGTACTCTCACAGGTTAGTTACAAGAGAATTACATTGAAGTTACAACGTGGAGACAGGCCATTCGGCCCGTTCAGTCCGTGTCCGTGTTTACCCTCCGCGCAAGCAAAAAAATCCCACTCGCATTTACCCCACCCTGTTGCCATATCCCTTCAAACCCTTTTTCCTTCATCTCTCTCTCCAATCTGATCTTGAACACGGTTTCTGCCTCAAGCCTGGAAGAGAATCCCACGGCCTCACGGCTCTCTGTGTGAAGGAGATTCTCCTGCCCTCTCCTTACATTTAATCCTGTATCTATGGCCCCCTCAAACTCCTGGAAACAGACTGTTCCTGTCATACCCCGTCACAGAATCACACAGCACGGATGGAGGCCAATCATTACAGGCAATGTGGAATCTTCATCCTCACACTGGCTCAATACCATAGTATCATAGGCAGGTACAGCACAGGAGGAGGCCATTCAGCCCCTCGTGCCTGCTCCGCCATTTGATAAGATCATGGCTGATCTGTGATCTAACTCCATATACCTGCCTTTGGCCCATATCCCTTAATACCTTTGGTTGCCAAAAAGCTACCTGTCTCAGATTTAAATTTAGCAATTGAGCTAGTATCAATTGCCGTTTGCGGAAGAGAGTTCCAAACTTCTACCACCCTTTGTGTGTAGAAATGTTTTCTAATCTCGCTCCTGAAAGGTCTGGCTCTAATTTTTAGACTGTGCCCCCTACTCCTAGAATCCCCAACCAGTGGAAATAGTTTCTCTCTATCCACCCTATCCGTTCCCCTGAATATCTTATAAACTTCGATCAGATCACCCCTTAACCTTCGAAACTCCAGAGAATACAACCCCAATTTGTGTAATCTCTAGAGTTGCTGCTTGTCCTTTGTTTGTATATTCTTTAGAGGATTTTTTTTAACATTTCTGTTTAATAAAAATATCCTAACTGCTGATTCAACTTTCACACAACTTTTGGGGGCACAAGAAATGTTGAGAAATTGTGAACTGCCGACAGAACAAAGTGGTTCATTGGGGTGAGTCAAGGATGTGACAGGGACTATATAAATGTACGTTCTTTATATTCTTTCTTTAAAGGAAAACCCAGACCTTATTTGTCTGTTGTGGATCAGTGGCCAGTTGTTTCAGTCGGAGAAAAGACGCGAGTTTTAGTCTCACCTCGAGTTTTAACTCAGTTGAAAAATAAACAAACATTTTAGCTGGTGGTTATTTTACATGTCGGCCCTGGCTCAGGGGGTCGCACTCTCACCTCTGAGTCAGAAGGTCGTGGGTTCGAGCCCCCACTCCAGAGACTTGAGCCCACAATCCAGGCCGACGCTCCCAGTGCCAGTGCTGAGGGAGTGCTGCACTGTCGGAGGTGCCGTCTTTCGGGTGAGACGTTAAACCGAGGCCCCGTCTGCCCCTCTCGGGTCAAAGATCCCTGTGCGGTATACTGAAGAGGAGCAGGGGAGTTCTCCTCGGTGTCCTGGGGCCGATATTTATCCCTCGACCACCAAAAAAAACCACAGCTGTAATTGGCAGTTGCAATGTTGCTTTGCGCAAAAACGGCTGCAGCATTTGCTGACTGTGTGAAGTGCTCAAACACCTCGTGACCTGAACCACATCCCACCGCGGCTTTTTGAATACAAGTAATCAATTATTAACGTTGCAACTACGGGAAGGAGGGGGGGGGGTGGGTGAGGGGGAGGGTGAGGTTGGGGGTCTCTCACCTGCCTTGGTTGCGTCAGAATCTGCCTGGTGTGGGGTCGCACTGCCTTCCATCACATCCGGCTGCCCCAGCACCTCTTGCAGTACGTTGGGACTGAAAAGCCCCTCGTGGAGCTCGGTCTGCAGCGTGCTGAGGTGGAGCTCCGTGCTGAGGGCCTTCAGGTCGGGCAGGCTGAACTCCACTGTCACGACAAGGCTCAGCAGCAAGTTGGCAAGGCAGGAATCCTCCTGCCAGGCACAGGCAGAGAAACAAAAAAAAAATCAGCCGGAAGTACAGGGGGCCACTGCGCTCCTTCAAAAGCAGCTCAACATCGTATTGAGAGATTATTCACCGTAGGATCATGCAGCACAGGAGGAGGCCAATCGGCCCATCGCGCCTGTGCCGGCTCTTTGAAAGAGCTCTCCAATTAGTCCCACTCCCCCTGCTCTTTCCCCCAGAGCCCTGCAAATTTTTTCCCTTCAAGTATTTATCCAATTCCCTTTTGAAAGTTATTATTGAATCTGCTTCCACCGCCCTTTCAGGCAGTGAATTCCAGATCAGAACAACTCGCTGCGTAAAAAACATTCTCCTCATGTCGCCTCTGGTTTTTTTTGCCGATTATCTTAAATCTGTGTCCTCTGGTCACCGACCCTCCTGCCACTGGAAACAGTTTCTCCTTATTTACTCCATCAAAACCCTTCATGATTTTGAACACCTCGATCAAATCTCCCCTTAACCTTCTCTGCTCCAAGGAGAACAACCCCAGCTTCTCCAGTCTCTCCATGTAAGTGAGGTCCCTCATCCCTGGTACCATTCTAGTAAATCTCCTCTGCACCCTCTCTAAGGCCTTCACATCCTTCCTAAAGTGCGGTGTCCGAAATCGGACACAATACTCCAGCTGGGGCCAAAACAGTGTTCCTTTAAAATGATCACTGGCTAGGCCCCAACTCTCCAACAGCTGCTCCAGCCCAGGTCCTGATGCTTCCACAGGCTTCCCCCCAGGCAGCTTCTACATTCACTGGCAATCTCTTTTTAAAGTCCCTCCCTCTGCCTGCCCGACAGTGAAGGACATTTCCAGCTGGTACAATCAGCTTGTGATCACAATCAGAGGCTGAGTGAAGCGGGGGGAGGAGGGGGGAGGAGGAGGAGGAGGGGGGGAGGAGGAGGAGGAGGAGGGGGGGGGGGGAGGAGGAGGAGGAGGAGGGGGGGGGGGGAGGAGGAGGAGGAGGGGGGGGGAGGAGGAGGAGGAGGGGGGGGGAGGAGGAGGAGGAGGGGGGGGGGAGGAGGGGGAGGGGGGGGGAGAGGGGGGGGAGGAGGGGGGGGAGGGGGGGTTTTAGGGGGAGGGAGGGAGGAGGGGAGAGGGAGGGAGAGAGTGGGGAATAGAGGAGAGAGAAAGGAGGGGGTGAGAGAGGAGAGAGGGAGAGAGAAAAAGGGAGAGAGAAAAAGAGAGAGAGAGAGAGAGAGAGAGAGAGGCATAGGACGGTGAAGGGGAGAAAGAGAAATAGGAAAGAGGGGAGGGGAGAGAGAAAGAGGGGAGGGGAGAGAAAGGGCAAACACACATGTGTTTGGAGGCCTGGGACATTCATCAGTCAGCCTGTCACCTACACTGACCCGATAATCATAAGCTGAGGCCAAGATTCTATGGTGAGAGCTTCTGGTTGGGATCCCAGGAGCAGAGTGCCTCCAACACCCAACAAACAGCACAACTCCCCGCCCTGCCGGTGACTCCATCGGCTGCCTCGGGCCTGCCTCGGTGGGCGGGTAACTCACCATCTGGCTGCTCTTCATTATCTTGCTGTTCAGCTTACTCACGTTGCCCTCGCACTTGATGCTGAAAAACAGGCATCCCCTTCGTCAGTTCGCTCTTGATCAGGAGCAAGAATTTAAGAACACAAGGAGACGGCTCGGCACGGCAGGAATGCAAATAATCCCGGCAAAATCTTCAAAAACGATATCAAACCCGCCTCAAAGAATATCCATGCCAGCCGTGACTCAGTGGCAGCACTGTCGCCTCTGAGTCAGCTCGTGGGTTCGAGTCCCCAGCCCAGAGATTAGAGCACGTAATCCAGGCGACTCTCCCAGTGCCAGTACTGAGGGAGTGCCGCACTGTCGGAGGCGCCGTCTTTCGGATGAGACGTTAAACCGAGGCCCCGTCTGCCCTCTCAAAGATCCATGGCCACTGTTTCAAAGAAGAGCGGGGAGTTCTCCCGGTGTCCTGAGGCCAATATTTATCCCTCAACCAAGATCACTAAAAACAGATTAAATGGTCATTATCTCATTACTGTTTGTGGGATCTTGCTGTGCGCAAATTGGCTGCCGCATTTCCTATATTACAACAGTGACTACACTTCAAAAAAGTACCTCATTGGCTGTAAAGCACTTTGGGACGTCCTGAGTCGTGAAAGGCGCTATATAAATGCAAGTCTTTCTTTCTTTAACATTGTGTTACCATCTAAACTCAGTCAATTCTAGTGGAGCCTCAGTCCAAAATCTAAGATCTGACAAATGGTCTCCATCTGAGACATTAACCTGTCTTTCCTCAGACCATGACAGACCTGTCCTTATACTCACAGCGTTTTTTGTTTTTGTTGTTACTAACGAACGATTCCATTGAGACCTTCCCCTGATTGCCGTTAGTTTACCCAGCGCACAGGTGATTCTCGCAGATCAGGAAGGTCCCTGGGGTGGGTGGGTTGCACGCACAAACGCAAAATCACGCACGGACAAACACGCAAACGGACAAACACGCAAACGGACACGCACAGATACCAGCAGGAATCACTGGGCAGTTATCGAGCAGGAACTCTGGCTGATTTCCCCCTGCCCCCAATCCAGGAGCTTTGAAGCCGCCTGTATGTAGCGCTCCAGCTGCTGCTCCAGCTGAGGTCAGGTAACCCAGGGAGGGACGCGACGTGGAAAACCCTGCATCGCCTGCTCCGGAGAGCTCACTAACTCACTGCCTTTACCAACCTCGCTATCGGGGGTAGGAGTGGGGTTTCTATGTGCAACATCTGTCCCACACGGTGACAGACCGTCACTGACCTGTCACTCACCTGTTCCCGTTACTGCTGAGGAGAAAGGTGCAGTTTGTTATCGCCAGGTGCCACAGGGACTCCGGGATCGCGGCATTTAAAACCATTGCATTCACCGAGTAGACATGGACTGAGCACAGCTGCGGAAAGAGAGGTGAATGTTTACACAGGTCACCGGCACACCGTCACCGGCACAATCAGCACACCGTCACCGGCACACCCATCACCGGCACACCGTCACCGGCACATTCAACACACCCATCACCGGCACACCCAACACACCCATCACCGGCACACCGTCACCGGCACATTCAACACACCCATCACCGGCACATTCAACACACCCGTCACCGGCACATTCAACACACCCATCACCGGCACACCCAACACACCCATCACTGGCACACCGTCACCGGCACATTCAACACACCCATCACCGGCACATCCAACACACCCATCACCGGCACACCGTCACCGGCACAATCAGCACACCGTCACCGGCACATTCAACACACCCATCACCGGCACATTCAACACACCCATCACCGGCACACCCAACACACCCATCACCGGCACACCGTCACCGGCACATTCAACACACCCATCACCGGCACATTCAACACACCCGTCACTGGCACATTCAACACACCCATCACCGGCACATTCAACACACCCGTCACCGGCACACCCAACACACCCATCACCGGCACACCCAACACACCCATCACCGGCACACCGTCACCGGCACATTCAACACACCCATCACCGGCACACCCAACACACCCATCACCGGCACACCGGCACCGGCACAATCAGCACACCGCCACCGGCACATTCAACACACCCATCACCGGCACACCCAACACACCCATCACCGGCACACCGTCACCGGCACATTCAACACACCCATCACCGGCACACCCAACACACCCATCACCGGCACACCGGCACCGGCACAATCAGCACACCGTCACCGGCACATTCAACACACCCGTCACCGGCACATTCAACACACCCGTCACCGGCACATTCAACACACCCGTCACCGGCACATTCAACACACCCGTCACCGGCACACCCAACACACCCGTCACCGGCACACAGTCACCGGCACATTCAACACACCCATCACCGGCACACCCAACACACCCATCACCGGCACACCGGCACCGGCACAATCAGCACACCGTCACCGGCACATTCAACACACCCATCACCGGCACACCCAACACACCCATCACCGGCACACCGGCACCGGCACAATCAGCACACCGTCACCGGCACATTCAACACACCCGTCACCGGCACATTCAACACACCCGTCACCGGCACATTCAACACACCCGTCACCGGCACATTCAACACACCCGTCACCGGCACATTCAACACACCCGTCACCGGCACATTCAACACACCCGTCACCGGCACATTCAACACACCCGTCACCGGCACATTCAACACACCCGTCACCGGCACATTCAACACACCCGTCACCGGCACATTCAACACACCCGTCACCGGCACACCCAACACACCCGTCACCGGCACACCCAACACACCCGTCACCGGCACACCCAACACACCCGTCACCGGCACACCCAACACACCCGTCACCGGCACATTCAACACACCCGTCACCGGCACATTCAACACACCCGTCACCGGCACATTCAACACACCCGTCACCGGCACATTCAACACACCCGTCACCGGCACATTCAACACACCCGTCACCGGCACATTCAACACACCCGTCACCGGCACATTCAGCACACCCGTCACCGGCACATTCAGCACACCCGTCACCGGCACATTCAGCACACCATCACCGGCACACCCATCACCGGCACATTCAGCACACCCGTCACCGGCACACCATCACCGGCACATTCAACACCAGTCACTGGCACATTGATGGAGGAGGGGATGGATGTTTAAGACTAATCAGTCAGTGTTCACAGATTCGTTCAGCTGAGTCTGAACCCCTGAACACGGCAACAATTTAAATTCAAAGCCCAGACCCAGTGCGGAGATTCACCTGTGAGAGTGTGCGCAGCACCGAGGGTTGGAGGGTCAGCTGTCTTTTCCCCGTTTTTCCTCGGCGATTGTCTGTGGGCCCAGCCTTTTCCTGGGTGATCTCTTGCAAATCAGCTCGAAAACGGACCTCCCCAACACAAAGAGCAAAGTAGTGACTGTAATGGAGAGGCGATCGGGTTAGAGGGTTAACCACCGAGCAACGAAACCAGGCCACAACCCTCCGCTTCATTCTACTTTATTCTATTTGCAATTTGCTCCCCCTCCCCTCCAGAAGGTGCTCCCTCCCCACTCCAAAATGACCCCAGATGCTTGAATTAATGCTTCCCCTTTGCTTCACTCAACTCTGGCCCGGCCTTCAGGACCCAGGTTTGGCCTCTTGCTTTGTGATCTCTCCCCACTCGGCCCTGAGAACACAGGTTCCAACAATACATCATGTAGGAGAGGGGGAGAGCACAGAGGACGGAGGAGGGAGGAGTGGGGGGGGGGGGGGGAGAAGGGGAAGGAGAAGGGGGGGGATGAGCGGAAGGATGAAGAGGGAGAACAGTCAAATGACCCTGTCCCCGTTGAACTACTACTCAACCCCTGGATCCTCCCTTTCCCTCTTTTCCTCACCTGACTCCTCTCCCATCTCATCTCCTCCTCCCCTCCGTCCAACCATCCCCTCTTCTCCCCCTCCTCCGCTCCTTCCCCTGCCAATTATCCCCTCTGAACCCATTTGACCTCAAACCTACTCTTGGTACCGACTCCCCATGTGTAACCTACACTGGAAATCAGCCGGTTTGTTTTTTTTACAAGTAAACACAATGCCACAGCTGGGCGTCAGACTGTTTAGATTCGTGTATATTCGAGTATTAGTGTGCAGATGTGCACACGGGCCCACGGATTAATAGATTGAGCTTGTGGCTGGGTGCGGAGTTGGTATACACAAAGATATCTGTGTTTATACGAGTACATGTGGAACAGAAGTGCGTGCGGAGGGGAAATAGTGTGTACGCACCCGTGTGATTGGAGAGTAAATGTGGGTGTGTGTGCAATACTTACGGTAAATCATTATTCAACAGTTTACAGGAGAGCCAGACTCTGTCCACATCCTGCAAAGGAAGAGCAGCACGTTATTGGGGCAATAATCCACCAGTCGTTTACAACAACCTTTATATAGCGCCTTTAATGTAGTAAAAACGTCCCAAGGCGCTTCACAGGAGCGATTATCAGGCAAAAATTTGACACCGAGCCACATAAGGAGATATTAGGACAAGAGGTGGGTTTTAAGGAGCGTCTTAAAGTAGGAGAGAGAGGCGGAGAGGTTTAGGGAGGGAACTCCAGAGTTTAGGGATTAGACAGCTAAAGGCACGGCCGCCAATGGTGGGGTGGAGGAAGTGGGGGATGGACAAGGTTGCCAGAATTGGAGGAGCGCAGAGATCTCCTGCATCCCACTGGGAAAAGACAGTACCCGTATGGCACCCTCACACAGATCAGGAACGTCCCAAGGCATTTAACGCACAGTGAGATACTGTTGTTATGTGTTGCAGCACCGTGCGCACAGCAAGATCCCACAAATAGCAATAAGGTGAATGGTCAGTTGATCTGTTTTCTGCTGGTGATGGTGGGGGAAGGAATATTGGCCCAGGACACCAGGGAGAACTCCCCTGCTCTTCTTGCAATAGTGGCTGCGGGATCTTTTACGTCCACCGGAGAGGGCAGACGGGGGGCCTCAATTTGACGTCTCATCTGAAAGACGGCACCTCCGACACAAGAAACGGAAATGGGGTAACAGGGTGGGGAACTTTTATTTTCAAACAGATTCTTTGGTGCCTGTTTGATGTTTTTCACATAAACAAAGCCCGTCAGGTCCAGCACCAGACGGGAGACGCTACTGTCAATCAACCAGACTGGTGCCAAGGGGTACCCCACCGAGGAGAGGCAGCCTGGGTGTCCCTGAGCTAGGGAGCGTCAGCCGGATTATGGGGCTCAAGTCTCTGGCGTGGGGCTCGAACCCCTGACCTTCTGACTCG
Source organism: Heptranchias perlo (assembly GCF_035084215.1). Lineage (NCBI taxonomy): Eukaryota > Metazoa > Chordata > Chondrichthyes > Hexanchiformes > Hexanchidae > Heptranchias > Heptranchias perlo. Next base: position 38,419,953 of record NC_090352.1, read on the forward strand.
GAGGCGAGGATGCTGCCCACTGAGCCACGGCTGAGAGGGACATTGCCAGCCTTGCGAGCAGACGAAGAACAAAATAATTCCAGGGATGCAACTCATCTGGGCTGTTGGTAAAGAGGGGACTCTGAGCCGATTTAATCAGTTGGCTGGATTCTGGAGGGAGTTCATCCCGAAGGGTTTGAATCACAGGTTAAAGAACGAGGGAGTTAGGGGTGAGAAGGGGAGTCAGCGGGAACTTGGTAAGAGGTGTAAGAGGGCAGTGATTATCGGGGCGGGGGGAGCAGGGGGCGATCCTCAGCTGAATTAACGTTAGAAATGGATACAAGTTGTGCAGGGAGACTCCCCGACAGCTGACACCGTCTTTCTGTCCCCCAAAAAATGACCCGAACACCCAGAATCGCCTCAGCCCTTAGACTCAGAGCCCAGCTTCAAGGGGAACCCCCCCCCCGACAGGGGGCAGGGCCCACACTTACCAGGGTCTGCTGTGAGCAGAGCTTGATGCTGATGTTACGAATCGAGAAGAACCCAATGGAGCCGATTTTTAAATCCAGGTTCAGCTGATTGTAGATGAGCTGAGTGACAATCCTGGACAGCAGCCAACTGCAGAGGGACAGAGACACACAGCAGTTAGAACAGGACTCACCTCCGTACCGGAATCAGACTGACAGGTTACTGGGGGCCTGGAATTTGCACACTAGTCTCCACGGGAACTGTCACAGGCACCCATAATACTGGGGTACAGGTCTGTCACTGTATAACACTGGGGTACAGCACTGGTAGGTACAGGTCTGTCACTGTATAACACTGGGGTACAGCACTGGTAGGTACAGGTCAGTCACTGTATAACACTGGGGTACAGTACTGGTAGGTACAGGTCTGTCCCTGTATAACACTGGGGTACAGTACTGGTGGGGACAGGTCAGTCACTGTATAACACTGGGGTACAGGTCTGTCACTGTATAACACTGGGGTACAGTACTGGTGGGTACAGGTCTGTCCCTGTAGAACACTGGGGTACAGTACTGGTAGGTACAGGTCTGTCCCTGTATAACACTGGGGTACAGTACTGGTGGGTACAGGTCAGTCACTGTATAACACTGGGGTACAGGTCTGTCACTGCATAACACTGGGGTACAGTACTGGTAGGTACAGGTCAGTCACTGTATAACACTGGGGTACAGTACTGGTGGGTACAGGTCTGTCCCTGTATAACACTGGGGTACAGTACTGGTGGGTACAGGTCTGTCTCTGTATAACACTGGGGTACAGTACTGGTGGGTACAGGTCTGTCCCTGTATAACACTGGGGTACAGTACTGGTGCTGTTGGTTGTTGGAGGCCAATCGTCTCAGCCCCAGAACATTGTTGCAGGAGTTCCTCAGGGCAGTGTCCTAGGCCCAACCATCTTCAGCTGCTTCATCAATGACCTTCCCTCCATCATAAGGTCAGAAATGGGGACATTCGCTGATGATTGCACAGTGTTCAGTTCCCATCGCAACCCCTCAGATAATGAAGCAGTCCGAGCCTGCATGCAGCAAGACCTGGACAACATCCAGGTTTGGGCTGATAAGTGGCAAGTAACATTCAGACCATCTCCAACAAGAGAGAGTCTAACCACCTCCCCTTGACATTCAACGGCATTACCATCGCCGAATCCCCCACCATCAACATCCTGGGGGTCACCATTGACCAGAAACTTAACTGGACCAGCCACATAAATACTGTGGCTACAAGAGCAGGTCAGAGGCTGGGTATTCTGCAGCGAGTGACTCACCTCCTGACTCCCCAAAGCCTTTCCACCAACTGCAAGGCACAAGTCAGGAGTGTGATGGAATACTCTCCACTTACCTGGATGAGTGCAGCTCCAACAACACTCATGAAGCTTTACACCATCCAGGATAAAGCAGCCCGCTTGATTGGCACCCCATCCACCACCCTAAACATTCACTCCCTTCACCACCGGTGCACCGTGGCTGCAGTGTGTACCATCCACAGGATGCACTGCAGCAACTTGCCAAGGCTTCTTCGACAGCACCTCCCAAACCCGCGACCTCTACCACCTAGAAGGACAAGAGCAGCAGGCACATGGGAACAACACCACCTGCACGTTCCCCTCCAAGTCACACACCATCCCGATTTGGAAATATATCGCCGTTCCTTCATCGTCGCTGGGTCAAAATCCTGGAATTCCCTTCCTAACAGCACTGTGGGAGAACCTTCACCACACGGACTGCAGCGGTTCAAGAAGGCGGCTCACCACCACCTTCTCAAGGGCAATTAGGGATGGGCAATAAATGCCGGCCTCGCCAGCGACGCCCACATCCCATAAACAAATAATAAAAAAATAACACTGAGGTACAGTACTGGTGGGTACAGGTCTGTCACTGTATAACACTGGGGTACAGTACTGAGGGAGTGCTGCACTGTCGGAGGTGCTGTCTTTCGGATGAGATATTAAACCGAGGCCCCGTCTGCTCTCTCAGGTGGACATAAAGATCCCACGGCCACTATTCGAAGATCAGCAGGGGAGCTCTCCCCGGTGTGCTGGTCAATATTTATCCCTCAACCAACATCACTAAAAAACAGATTATCTGGTCATACTCTCATTGCTGTTTGTGGGATCTTGCTGTGTGCAAATTGGCTGCTGCGTTTCCTACATTACAACAGTGATGACATTTCAAAAGAAAAAGTACTTCAGTGTCTGTAAAGCACTTTGGGACGTCCTGAGGTTGTGAAAGGCGCTGTAGAATTGCAAGTTCTTTTGTTCTCTCTTTTATAGACCGGGGAGTCTTCAGTTCGATCTGCAGTTTATGCGGAGTTCGTCAATCCCACCCAGAACAGCAACTGGTTCCAGGGCCAATCGGCTGTGATCCTCCCACGGTCAAATAGGCTGCCAGCACTCAGGTCCCCACGGCCGAGGAGCAGCAGGGCAGGCGTGGAGCCCAGCAGGAGTCAGTGAAAGGAAATTCTGGCTGATTTCTCCGCTCCTTAACTCAGGGGGCGCTCGGGTTAATTGCCGCTGAGGGGAGCTCGTTCCGCACAGACCCCACAGTCGAACTCGGGGCCTTTACTTAACCCCCAGCTCGGCCATCGGGGAGAGGGGAACAAGATCATTTGAAGGAGAGATTCGTGCTAATCTGGACATAAAGAGTTCATTGTTAGTAATTCAGGTCCGGGGTTTATCAGGCAATCAGATAGCGAGACTGCGGTCGTGTTTGATTGGATAGTCGCTGTTAATTGCTTTTCCTCAAGACTCTAATCTGTGTGAACAGCGGGGAGATTCTGCTGGTTCATTACCAGCACAAGGATATCACGGTCCAGCTTTCTTCACAAACTACAAACGCTACGCCCTATACACTCTCCGTCCTCCCCGCACCAAATTTAAGACTAATCGCACTGTCTCCTACTCTAACTCTCTCTCCACAACAATGACTTGCATTTATATAGCACCTTTAACGTCCCAAGGCCCTTCACAGGAGCGTAATCAGGCAAAATTTGACACCGAGCCACATAAGGAGATATTAGGACAGGTGACCAAAAGCTTGGTCAAAGAGGTAGGTTTTAAGGAGCGTCTTAAAGGAGGAGAGAGAGAGGCGGAGAGGTTTAGGGAGGGAATTCCAGAGCTCAGGGTCTAGGTGGCTGAAGGCACGGCCGCCAATGGTGGAGCGATTAAAATCGGGGGATGCGCAAGAGGCCAGAATTGGAGGAGCGCAGAGATCTCGGAGGGGTGTAGGGCTGGAGGAGGTTACAGAGATAGGGAGGGGGGCGAGGCCATGGAGGGATTTCAAAACAAGGATGAGAATTTTAAAATCGAGGTTTTGCCGAATCTCTCCGTGTCCCTCATAATAACATAAGAAATAGGAGCAGGAGTCGGCCATTCGGCCCCTCGAGCCTGCTCCGCCATTCAATCAGATCATGGCTGATCTTCGACCTCAACTCCACTTTCCCGCCCGATCCCCATATCCCTTGATTCCCCGAGAGTCCAAAAATCTATCGACCTCAGTCTTGAATATATTCAATGACTGAGCATCCACAGCCCTCTGGGGTAGAGAATTCCAAAGATTCACAACCCTCTGAGTGAAGAAATTCCTCCTCATCTCAGTCCTAAATGTCCGACCCCTTATCCTGTGACTACACCCCCTAGTTCTAGACTCTCCAGCCAGGGGAAACAGCCTCTCAGCATCTACCCTGTCAAGCCCCTTCAGAATCTTATATGTTTCAATGTCTCTCTCTGTGGCTTTCAGTCCCTCGTCTCTCTCCCTCTCTCGGCGTGTCTGTGTATGTGTGTGTGTCTCCCCCTCTCTCGGTGTCTCCCCCTCTCTCGGTGTCTCCCCCTCTCCCGGCGTGTGTCTCCCTCTCTCGGTGTCTCTCCCTCTCTCCGTGTCTCTCCCTCTCCCGGCGTGTCTCTCCCTCTCCCGGCGTGTCTCCCCCTCTCTCGGTGTCTCCCCCTCTCTCGGTGTCTCCCCCTCTCTCGGTGTCTCCCCCTCTCCCGGCGTGTCTCCCCCTCTCCCGGCGTGTCTCTCCCTCTCTCCGTGTCTCTCCCTCTCTCCGTGTCTCTCCCTCTCTCCGTGTCTCTCCCTCTCTCCGTGTCTCTCCCTCTCTCCGTGTCTCTCCCTCTCTCCGTGTCTCTCCCTCTCTCCGTGTCTCTCCCTCTCTCCGTGTCTCTCCCTCTCTCCGTGTCTCTCCCTCTCTCCGTGTCTCTCCCTCTCTCCGTGTCTCTCCCTCTCTCCGTGTCTCTCCCTCTCTCCGTGTCTCTCCCTCTCTCCGTGTCTCTCCCTCTCTCCGTGTCTCTCCCTCTCTCCGTGTCTCTCCCTCTCTCCGTGTCTCTCCCTCTCTCCGTGTCTCTCCCTCTCTCCGTGTCTCTCCCTCTCTCCGTGTCTCTCCCTCTCTCTCCCTCTCTCCGTGTCTCTCCCTCTCTCCGTGTCTCTCCCTCTCTCCGTGTCTCTCCCTCTCTCCGTGTCTCTCCCTCTCTCCGTGTCTCTCCCTCTCCCGGCGTGTCTCTCCGTGTCTCTCCCTCTCCCGGCGCGTCTCTCCCTCTCCCGGCGCGTCTCTCCCTCTCTCCGTGCGTCTCTCCCTCTCTCCGTGCGTCTCTCCCTCTCTCCGTGCGTCTCTCCCTCTCTCCGTGCGTCTCTCCCTCTCTCCGTGCGTCTCCCTCCCTCTCTCCGTGCGTCTCCCTCCCTCTCTCCGTGTCTCTCCCTCTCCCGGCGTGTCTCTCCCTCTCCCGGCGTGTCTCTCCCTCTCCCGGCGTGTCTCTCCCTCTCCCGGCGTGTCTCTCCCTCTCCCGGCGTGTCTCTCCCTCTCCCGGCGTGTCTCTCCCTCTCCCGGCGTGTCTCTCCCTCTCCCGGCGTGTCTCTCCCTCTCCCGGCGTGTCTCTCCCTCTCCCGGCGTGTCTCTCCCTCTCCCGGCGTGTCTCTCCCTCTCCCGGCGTGTCTCTCCCTCTCCCGGCGTGTCTCTCCCTCTCCCGGCGTGTCTCTCCCTCTCCCGGCGTGTCTCTCCCTCTCCCGGCGTGTCTCTCCCTCTCCCGGCGTGTCTCTCCCTCTCCCGGCGTGTCTCTCCCTCTCCCGGCGTGTCTCTCCCTCTCCCGGCGTGTCTCTCCCTCTCCCGGCGTGTCTCTCCCTCTCCCGGCGTGTCTCTCCCTCTCCCGGCGTGTCTCTCCCTCTCCCGGCGTGTCTCTCCCTCTCCCGGCGTGTCTCTCCCTCTCCCGGCGTGTCTCTCCCTCTCCCGGCGTGTCTCTCCCTCTCCCGGCGTGTCTCTCCCTCTCCCGGCGTGTCTCTCCCTCTCCCGGCGTGTCTCTCCCTCTCCCGGCGTGTCTCTCCCTCTCCCGGCGTGTCTCTCCCTCTCCCGGCGTGTCTCTCCCTCTCCCGGCGTGTCTCTCCCTCTCCCGGCGTGTCTCTCCCTCTCCCGGCGTGTCTCTCCCTCTCCCGGCGTGTCTCTCCCTCTCCCGGCGTGTCTCTCCCTCTCCCGGCGTGTCTCTCCCTCTCCCGGCGTGTCTCTCCCTCTCCCGGCGTGTCTCTCCCTCTCCCGGCGTGTCTCTCCCTCTCCCGGCGTGTCTCTCCCTCTCCCGGCGTGTCTCTCCCTCTCCCGGCGTGTCTCTCCCTCTCCCGGCGTGTCTCTCCCTCTCCCGGCGTGTCTCTCCCTCTCCCGGCGTGTCTCTCCCTCTCCCGGCGTGTCTCTCCCTCTCCCGGCGTGTCTCTCCCTCTCCCGGCGTGTCTCTCCCTCTCCCGGCGTGTCTCTCCCTCTCCCGGCGTGTCTCTCCCTCTCCCGGCGTGTCTCTCCCTCTCCCGGCGTGTCTCTCCCTCTCCCGGCGTGTCTCTCCCTCTCCCGGCGTGTCTCTCCCTCTCCCGGCGTGTCTCTCCCTCTCCCGGCGTGTCTCTCCCTCTCCCGGCGTGTCTCTCCCTCTCCCGGCGTGTCTCTCCCTCTCCCGGCGTGTCTCTCCCTCTCCCGGCGTGTCTCTCCCTCTCCCGGCGTGTCTCTCCCTCTCCCGGCGTGTCTCTCCCTCTCCCGGCGTGTCTCTCCCTCTCCCGGCGTGTCTCTCCCTCTCCCGGCGTGTCTCTCCCTCTCCCGGCGTGTCTCTCCCTCTCCCGGCGTGTCTCTCCCTCTCCCGGCGTGTCTCTCCCTCTCCCGGCGTGTCTCTCCCTCTCCCGGCGTGTCTCTCCCTCTCCCGGCGTGTCTCTCCCTCTCCCGGCGTGTCTCTCCCTCTCCCGGCGTGTCTCTCCCTCTCCCGGCGTGTCTCTCCCTCTCCCGGCGTGTCTCTCCCTCTCCCGGCGTGTCTCTCCCTCTCCCGGCGTGTCTCTCCCTCTCCCGGCGTGTCTCTCCCTCTCCCGGCGTGTCTCTCCCTCTCCCGGCGTGTCTCTCCCTCTCCCGGCGTGTCTCTCCCTCTCCCGGCGTGTCTCTCCCTCTCCCGGCGTGTCTCTCCCTCTCCCGGCGTGTCTCTCCCTCTCCCGGCGTGTCTCTCCCTCTCCCGGCGTGTCTCTCCCTCTCCCGGCGTGTCTCTCCCTCTCCCGGCGTGTCTCTCCCTCTCCCGGCGTGTCTCTCCCTCTCCCGGCGTGTCTCTCCCTCTCCCGGCGTGTCTCTCCCTCTCCCGGCGTGTCTCTCCCTCTCCCGGCGTGTCTCTCCCTCTCCCGGCGTGTCTCTCCCTCTCCCGGCGTGTCTCTCCCTCTCCCGGCGTGTCTCTCCCTCTCCCGGCGTGTCTCTCCCTCTCCCGGCGTGTCTCTCCCTCTCCCGGCGTGTCTCTCCCTCTCCCGGCGTGTCTCTCCCTCTCCCGGCGTGTCTCTCCCTCTCCCGGCGTGTCTCTCCCTCTCCCGGCGTGTCTCTCCCTCTCCCGGCGTGTCTCTCCCTCTCCCGGCGTGTCTCTCCCTCTCCCGGCGTGTCTCTCCCTCTCCCGGCGTGTCTCTCCCTCTCCCGGCGTGTCTCTCCCTCTCCCGGCGTGTCTCTCCCTCTCCCGGCGTGTCTCTCCCTCTCCCGGCGTGTCTCTCCCTCTCCCGGCGTGTCTCTCCCTCTCCCGGCGTGTCTCTCCCTCTCCCGGCGTGTCTCTCCCTCTCCCGGCGTGTCTCTCCCTCTCCCGGCGTGTCTCTCCCTCTCCCGGCGTGTCTCTCCCTCTCCCGGCGTGTCTCTCCCTCTCCCGGCGTGTCTCTCCCTCTCCCGGCGTGTCTCTCCCTCTCCCGGCGTGTCTCTCCCTCTCCCGGCGTGTCTCTCCCTCTCCCGGCGTGTCTCTCCCTCTCCCGGCGTGTCTCTCCCTCTCCCGGCGTGTCTCTCCCTCTCCCGGCGTGTCTCTCCCTCTCCCGGCGTGTCTCTCCCTCTCCCGGCGTGTCTCTCCCTCTCCCGGCGTGTCTCTCCCTCTCCCGGCGTGTCTCTCCCTCTCCCGGCGTGTCTCTCCCTCTCCCGGCGTGTCTCTCCCTCTCCCGGCGTGTCTCTCCCTCTCCCGGCGTGTCTCTCCCCCTCCCTCTCTCGGTGTGTCTCTCCCTCTCCCTCTCTCGGCGCGTCTCTCCCCCTCCCTCTCTCCGTGCGTCTCCCTCTCTCCGTGCGTCTCCCTCTCTCCGTGCGTCTCCCTCTCTCCGTGCGTCTCCCTCTCTCCGTGCGTCTCCCTCTCCGTGCGTCTCCCTCTCTCCGTGCGTCTCCCTCTCTCCGTGCGTCTCCCTCTCTCGGTGTGTCTCTCCCTCTCCCTCTCTCGGCGCGTCTCTCCCCCTCCCTCTCTCCGTGCGTCTCCCTCTCTCCGTGCGTCTCCCTCTCTCCGTGCGTCTCCCTCTCTCCGTGCGTCTCCCTCTCTCCGTGCGTCTCCCTCTCTCCGTGCGTCTCCCTCTCTCCGTGCGTCTCCCTCTCTCCGTGCGTCTCCCTCTCTCCGTGCGTCTCCCTCTCTCCGTGCGTCTCCCTCTCTCGGTGTGTCTCTCCCTCTCCCTCTCTCGGCGCGTCTCTCCCCCTCCCTCTCTCCGTGCGTCTCCCTCTCTCCGTGCGTCTCCCTCTCTCCGTGCGTCTCCCTCTCTCCGTGCGTCTCCCTCTCTCCGTGCGTCTCCCTCTCTCCGTGCGTCTCCCTCTCTCCGTGCGTCTCCCTCTCTCCGTGCGTCTCCCTCTCTCCGTGCGTCTCCCTCTCTCCGTGCGTCTCCCTCTCTCGGTGTCTCTCCCTCTCTCCGTGCGTCTCCCTCTCTCCGTGCGTCTCCCTCTCTCCGTGCGTCTCCCTCTCTCGGTGTGTCTCTCCCTCTCCCTCTCTCGGCGCGTCTCTCCCTCTCTCCGTGCGTCTCTCCCTCTCTCCGTGCGTCTCTCCCTCTCTCCGTGCGTCTCTCCCTCTCTCCGTGCGTCTCTCCCTCTCTCCGTGCGTCTCTCCCTCTCTCCGTGCGTCTCTCCCTCTCTCCGTGCGTCTCTCCCTCTCTCCGTGCGTCTCTCCCTCTCTCCGTGCGTCTCTCCCTCTCTCCGTGCGTCTCTCCCTCTCTCCGTGCGTCTCTCCCTCTCTCCGTGCGTCTCTCCCTCTCTCCGTGCGTCTCTCCCTCTCTCCGTGCGTCTCTCCCTCTCTCCGTGCGTCTCTCCCTCTCTCCGTGCGTCTCTCCCTCTCTCCGTGCGTCTCTCCCTCTCTCCGTGCGTCTCTCCCTCTCTCCGTGCGTCTCTCCCTCTCTCCGTGCGTCTCTCCCTCTCTCCGTGCGTCTCTCCCTCTCTCCGTGCGTCTCTCCCTCTCTCCGTGCGTCTCTCCCTCTCTCCGTGCGTCTCTCCCTCTCTCCGTGCGTCTCTCCCTCTCTCCGTGCGTCTCTCCCTCTCTCCGTGCGTCTCTCCCTCTCTCCGTGCGTCTCTCCCTCTCTCCGTGTCTCTCCCTCTCTCGGTGTCTCTCCCCCTCCCTCTCTCGGTGTCTCTCCCCCTCCCTCTCTCGGTGTCTCTCCCCCTCCCTCTCTCGGTGTCTCTCCCCCTCCCTCTCTCGGTGTGTCTCTCCCCTCCCTCTCTCGGTGTGTCTCTCCCCCTCCCTCTCTCGGTGTCTCTCCCTCTCCCTCTCTCGGTGTCTCTCCCTCTCCCTCTCTCGGTGTCTCTCCCTCTCTCGGTGTGTCTCTCCCTCTCCCTCTCTCGGTGTCTCTCCCTCTCTCGGTGTCTCTCCCTCTCCCTCTCTCGGTGTGTCTCTCCCTCTCCCTCTCTCGGTGTGTCTCTCCCTCTCCCTCTCTCGGTGTGTCTCTCCCTCTCTCGGTGTCTCTCCCTCTCCCTCTCTCGGTGTGTCTCTCCCCCTTCCTCTCTCGGTGTCTCTCCCTCTCTCGGTGTCTCTCCCTCTCTCGGTGTCTCTCCCTCTCTCGGTGTCTCTCCCCCTCCCTCTCTCGCGTGTCTCTCCCTCTCTCGGTGTCTCTCCCTCTCCCTCTCTCGGTGTGTCTCTCCCCCTCCCTCTCTCGGTGTGTCTCTCCCCCTCCCTCTCTCGCGTGTCTCTCCCTCTCTCGGTGTCTCTCCCTCTCTCGGTGTCTCTCCCTCTCTCGGTGTCTCTCCCTCTCTCGGTGTCTCTCCCTCTCTCGGTGTCTCTCCCTCTCTCGGTGTCTCTCCCTCTCTCGGTGTGTCTCTCCCTCTCTCGGTGTGTCTCTCCCTCTCTCGGTGTGTCTCTCCCTCTCTCGGTGTGTCTCTCCCTCTCCCTCTCTCGGTGTCTCTCCCTCTCTCGGTGTGTCTCTCCCTCTCCCTCTCTCGGTGTCTCTCCCTCTCTCGGTGTGTCTCTCCCTCTCTCGGTGTGTCTCTCCCTCTCTCGGTGTCTCTCCCTCTCTCGGTGTCTCTCCCTCTCTCGGTGTCTCTCCCTCTCTCGGTGTCTCTCCCTCTCTCGGTGTCTCTCCCTCTCTCGGTGTCTCTCCCTCTCCCTCTCTCGGTGTCTCTCCCTCTCCCTCTCTCGGTGTCTCTCCCTCTCCCTCTCTCGGTGTCTCTCCCTCTCCCTCTCTCGGTGTCTCTCCCTCTCCCTCTCTCGGTGTCTCTCCCTCTCCCTCTCTCGGTGTGTCTCTCCCTCTCTCGGTGTCTCTCCCTCTCTCGGTGTCTCTCCCTCTCTCGGTGTCTCTCCCTCTCTCGGTGTGTCTCTCCCTCTCTCGGTGTGTCTCTCCCTCTCTCGGTGTGTCTCTCCCTCTCTCGGTGTGTCTCTCCCTCTCTCGGTGTGTCTCTCCCTCTCTCGGTGTGTCTCTCCCTCTCCCTCTCCCTCTCTCGGTGTCTCTCCCTCTCTCGGTGTCTCTCCCTCTCTCGGTGTCTCTCCCTCTCTCGGTGTCTCTCCCTCTCTCGGTGTCTCTCCCTCTCTCGGTGTCTCTCCCTCTCTCGGTGTCTCTCCCTCTCTCGGTGTCTCTCCCTCTCTCGGTGTCTCTCCCTCTCTCGGTGTCTCTCCCTCTCTCGGTGTCTCTCCCTCTCCCTCTCTCGGTGTCTCTCCCTCTCCCTCTCTCGGTGTCTCTCCCTCTCCCTCTCTCGGTGTCTCTCCCTCTCCCTCTCTCGGTGTCTCTCCCTCTCCCTCTCTCGGTGTGTCTCTCCCTCTCTCGGTGTCTCTCCCTCTCCCTCTCTCGGTGTCTCTCCCTCTCCCTCTCTCGGTGTCTCTCCCTCTCCCTCTCTCGGTGTCTCTCCCTCTCTCGGTGTCTCTCCCTCTCTCGGTGTCTCTCCCTCTCTCGGTGTCTCTCCCTCTCTCGCTGTCTCTCCCTCTCTCGCTGTCTCTCCCTCTCCCTCTCTCGCTGTCTCTCCCTCTCCCTCTCTCGCTGTCTCTCCCTCTCTCGGTGTCTCTCCCTCTCTCGGTGTCTCTCCCTCTCCCTCTCTCGGTGTCTCTCCCTCTCCCTCTCTCGGTGTGTCTCTCCCTCTCCCTCTCTCGGTGTCTCTCCCTCTCCCTCTCTCGGTGTCTCTCCCTCTCCCTCTCTCGGTGTCTCTCCCTCTCCCTCTCTCGGTGTCTCTCCCTCTCCCTCTCTCGGTGTCTCTCCCTCTCCCTCTCTCGGTGTCTCTCCCTCTTCTTTACACTCTGCAGGATTCTGAACCCCAGGTTTGGTGCCCCTATTCACAGTCCTCCCCCCCGGGTGTCCTGCACCGTGGGTCTCTCCCTCCCCCCAGACCAGCCACGGCCGCTGTGGGCTGCACCGCGAGGGGGAGTTTCAGCGCGAGGTCCGTGGAGACTGAACGGGAGAGGAGTGGGGCACAGTGCGGGGAGACCCTCGGACAAGGGTCAAAGGAGGCAGAACTTCACAGTAGGGAGGAGGCCACTCGGCCCATCGTGCCTGTGCCGACCCTTTTGGATCAGTGCAATCTCCCGGTGTAAACTGCCGGATCCCCTTCCACCGCGTGAGCCGCCGGTAGCGGGGGATGGGAGTGGGCAAGTTGCCGATGCTGCCGTGACCCTCGGGCGGGGGGGGGGGGGGGGGGGGGGATAGTGTCGGAGGTCAGGGGGCAAGGCAAAGGTCGCCGGCCGCCGGCCCCGGTCTCCGTCGTTTGGCGTTGCCGGCGGCGAGCCGGGCTCCGAGTGACGGCGGGGGCACTGCCTTCATTTAGCGCCTTCCACATCCTCCGGGCCCTTCGCCCCCGGGGAAACTCCTCGTTTGCGGAGCGCGGTTCCCTGTTTTTTTTTGGGGGGGGGGGGGGGGTGGATTTTATTCCTCATCCGGACCCCCTGCTGCCCCGGCCCTGGGATCAGGACCAAGGGGAGCCCCAGGCTCTGGGCCTAGAATTGGGGGGGGGGGGGGGGGGGGGGAATTGGCCTCAGGACCCTCCCCACACAGCAAAGGCCCCGCCCTCCCTGATTAGTATAATTTATGTAAATTATTCAGGGTTGATTCTAATTGCTGCCCCCCCTCCCCCTCCCCCTCCCCCTCCCCCGTCACTGACTCACCGGCCGAGCAGCACCAGGGCGAGGGCGGCCGCCGCCAGGCAGAGCGCGGCCAACATCAGCACCATAGTCCTGCCGAGGTAGGCCCCGGGGGTCACAAGGTCAAAGGGGAGGGGGGTGGGGCGCCACCGCCAACTGCTTCCGGGGTTAAAACCACCTCCCCCCCCCCCACCCTGGCCGACCGAAACCGCCCCGGAGTTTCATCGCGGGGCCGAGTCCCGGAGAGCTGGCCGACCGAAACCCCCCCGGAGTGCAGCTGGGCTCAAGCCAACTGTTTTATCTCATGGATATCATTAATTCATCGTGTGTGGGGGGGTTTTCTTTTCTCCTTTTTGTTTTCTCTGCTGTTGTGCCCTTTTACCTCACTAAAAGTGGCCAATTTTTTTTTCCCACGCTGGAGCCCAGCGAGTGTTTAGCGGCTATTCGGCCACGGTGGTATCACATCCTCGGCCATCATCCGCCCGCACTTTCCAGCCAGGGCCCACTGGACAGTCATCAGGAGCCCGGGCTGGTCGTTCCCCTCCCTAACCTAACAACATAAGCAATAGGAGCAGGAGTAGGCCATTCGGCCCCTCGAGCCTGCTCCGCCATTCAATCAGATCATGGCTGATCTTCAACCTCAACTCCACTTTCCCGCCCGATCCCCATATCCCCCGATTCCCCTCGAGTCCAAAAATCTATCCATCTCAGCTCTGAATATATTCAACGACTCAGCATCCACAGCCCTCTGGGTTAGAGAATTCCAAAGATTCACAACCCTCTGAATGAAGAAATTTCTCCTCATCTCAGTCTTAAATGGCTGACCCCTTATCCTGAGACTATGCCCCCTAGTTCTAGACTCTCCAGCCAGGGGAAACATCCACTCAGCATCTACCCTGTCAAACCCTCCCAGAATCTTATGTTTTAATGAGATCACCTCTCATTCTTCTAAACACCAGACTATGGGCCCATTCTACTCAACTCAGGGGCAACCAGGCCAAGCATAACCCTGACTGGGCATCGTGGGGTCAGTCTGCATCCGGTTCTGGGCCTGACGGGCTCTGTTTGTGTAAAGGAAAATACATGAACCAGGAACCAAAGAATCAGTTCCAAAATAAAAATCCACCTCCCCATTTCTGCATCTTATGTTAAAATATTGAGGGAGCGCTGCACTGTCGGAGGTGTCGTCTATCAGATGAGACCTGAAACCGAGGCCCCTGTCTCTCCTCTCGGGTGGACGTAAAAGATCCCATGGCATTATTTTGAAGAAGAGCAGGGGAGTTCTCCCGGGTGTCCTGGGGCCAATATTTATCCCTCGACCAACATCACTAAAACAGATTATTTGGTCATTATCACATTGCTGTTTGTGGGATCTTGCTGTGCACAAATTGCTGCATTTCCTACATTAAAACAGTGACCACACTTCAAAGGTGTGGGAAGGACCGGAGCCAATTTGTGCGCAGCAAGATCCCACAAACAGCAAATAGATGATGACCAGATCAAGTTTCAAAATCATGAAGGATCCACCTAGAGTAGATAGAGAGAAACTGTTCCCATTGGTGGAAGGGTCAAGGACCAAAGGACATAGATTTAAGGTGATTGGTGAAAGAACCAAAGGTGACATGAGGAAAAACTTTTTTACACAGTGAGTGGTTATGATCTGGAATACACTGCCCGAGGGGGTGGTGGAGGCAGATTCAATCATGGCCTTCAAAAGGGGAACTGGATAAGTACTTGAAAGGAAAACATTTGCAGGGCTATGGGGAAAGGATGGGGGAGTGGGACTAGCTGAATTGCTCTTGCATAGAGCCGGCATGGACTCGATGGGCCGAACGGCCTCCTTCCATGCTGTAACCATTCTATGATTCAATGTTTTAGTGATGTTGGTTGATGGATTAATATTGGCCAGGACACAGGGGAGAACTCCCCTGCTCTTCTTGCCAGGGCTTGAAAATTGCAGCTACGAGGAGAGATTGGATAGGCTGGGGTTGTTTTCCTTGGAGCAGAGGAGGCTGAGGGGAGACTTGATTGAGGTGTACAAAATTATGAGGGGCCCAGATAGAGTAGACAGGAAGTACCTGTTTCCCCTAACGGAGAGTTCAAGAACTCGAGGACATAGATTTAAGCTGATTGGCGGAAGGATTAGAGGGGTCATGAGGAAAAACTTTTTTTATCCAGAGGGTGTTGGGTGTTTGGAATTTGCTGCCCGAATTGGTGGTAGAGGCAGGGACCCTCAACTCTTTTAAAAAGTACCTGGACCTGAACCTAAAGTGCTGTAAGCTGCAGGGCTATGGACCGGGTGCTGGAAGGTGGGATTAGAATGGGGACCTGGTTGTTCTTCGAGCCGGCGCGGACACGATGGGCCGAATGGCCCCTTTATGTGCTGTATCTTTTCTATGGTTCCATGGTTCTTCGAATAGAATCTTTTACGTCCACCCGAGAGGGCAGACGGGGCTTCGGTTTAACAGCAGCTCTGACTGTGCAGCACTCCCTCAGTGCCAGCCCAGATTATGTGGTCAAGTCTGTGGAGTGGGATTTAAACCTTCTAACTCAGAGGCGAGAGCACTGCCCACTGATAACGCTTGTTACACAGAAGGTTCTTTCATCGATAGAAGGTGTGTCTGTGACTGGGAGGGTTTATCACAAAGGGTGAAAACTGTAACCCCTTTTCCTCCCTTCCAAACTGGGAGCAGCGAGGAGGGAAGGAGATGATGGGGAAAGTTCCTCCTATTTTAGGAAAACCGACTGAAGTAAATGTTGCTTCCCTGCAAGAGGCAACAGGAAGTACTAGATCAAAGTGCTCACTCTGGACATGGCACGCAGTGTTACACAGATCCTTTTTTTTAAACTAACCAAATATTTGTACATTGAATTGCAGAGTGCAGATTCCACCTTGTCCTTCTCAAGCCTCCCCCGTGACTTTGGCCATGCACGCTGATAATTCACCTTCACTTGAGTTTAATACAGCACATTGGTACAGCGTACGTCTGGGACACACGACGTAACTAAGGCCCACACAGACCAGCAACGGACCAAATGTCGTAAATCGGTTACTTCCCACCTCCAACTTCACTTAAATTATTCCTAAGGGGTTGCCAACCCTGTTTGGTCGTATTCCTGGAGGATTCATCAAATGACCTCCAACAGGCCCCGCCCAGTCAAACTGCCCTTTCCCCCCCCACCCATTTCCAATATTTCTATAATAAACACATATTCAAAGACTATGAAAACAACATTTTGTTTTTCAATGCTCCTGTGATTTCTCTCCCGGGTTTTTTTGCTCGCAGTAGTATCCTGGAGATTAATCTTCAATTCCTAGAGACTCCAGGCCAGTCCTGGAGAGTTGGCAACCCTAGTTTTTCACCCCTTATTCTGACTCCTATTGGGTACAAGCCCACGGGCAACTGCTGGTACCTCCGCCAAGTGGCTCATCAACTGTGAGCCTAGGCAGGGAGTGGCAGCGAGATATTTGACCACAGGGAGCATCACAGCCGAGCCAAACCCTCCCCTCTCCTGAGCCCTGCACGGACACTTTCAGGCAGGAATCACTGGCATCGATCAGAGTCTAACTGATTTTCTTTTACCCCCTTTTTCCTTAGCCCCACGGGTGCTGAGGCGGATCGTTGGCCCCAATAACGTACAGTTAACCCAGCACAGACCTGGGACCAACCCATCGCAGGCCACCTGCTAATCTCTAGTGGTAGGTGTCACCATCGGATGAGTTAGCACCAGCTGATTGGTGCTCAAAGTCTTTGCTTGGTCTTTTAATCCAGAATCGTGCAAGGGGAACTTCACTGATCGGTTATGGGGCCTACAAGGCAGTAAAGAGAACCCCATTCACACTTGGCACTTCACATGAATTATTTTTTTCTGAGTTGCTGCCACTGTAAGTAGCAAAACACGGCAGCTATTTTGTACACAAGATCTCCCAAATACCAACGCCGGGATGTGGGCGTCACTGGTACAGCCGGCATTTATTGCCCATCCCTGGTTACCCCGAACTGAGGGGCTTGCTAGGCCACTTCAGAGGGCAATAAGGAGTCACCCTCATTGGGGTGGGACTGGAGTCACCTACAGGCCCAGACCGGGTAAGGACGGCAGGTTTCCTTCCCTAAAGGGCATTAATGAACCAGTTGGGTTTTTACGACAATCCGACAGCTTCACGGTCACTTTTACTGATCCCCAGATTTTTATTCCCAGATTTCTTTTTTCCCTAAATTGATTTCAAATTCTTCAATGGTGCGATTTGAACTCCCGTCCTCTGGATTACTAGTCCAGTAACACAAGCACACCATCCATAGCTGCTTTTTGACCGTGTTCATTCGGAACCTAAGCAAGTCAGCGAAATTAAACAGACTCGAGCCCCATCATTGTGACTCCAAACCCTCCAATCTTTTGAGTTAAACCCCACAACAAATCTGTAGAAACTTTCGGGATTTCTCCCAGTCACTCACACAATCAGCACAACACAAGGTTCTTTATTCATCACTCAGTTCCTTCCATTCTAACTTGGTTTTACAGAGGTTCACGTGATCAAAAACACACTTCATTGCTGTACAAATAATTCTTAAAACTTAAAATTGGTCGCTGGGCTTAACTCTCAGCTCCTCACATTACAGGGGCAAATCATTCATCTACCTCCAGTGACCTGTACCCCAGTGTTATACAGGGACAGACCTGTACCCCAGTGTTATACAGGGACAGACCTGTACCCACCCGTACTGTACCCCAGTGTTATACAGGGACAGACCTGTACCCACCAGTACTGTACCCCAGTGTTATACAGAGACAGACCTGTACCCACCAGTACTGTACCCCAGTGTTATACAGAGACAGACCTGTACCCACCAGTACTGTACCCCAGTGTTATACAGAGACAGACCTGTCCCCACCAGTACTGTACCCCAGTGTTATACAGAGACAGACCTGTACCCACCAGTACTGTACCCCAGTGTTATACAGAGACAGACCTGTCCCCACCAGTACTGTACCCCAGTGTTATACAGGGACAGACCTGTACCCACCAGTACCGTACCCCAGTGTTATACAGGGACAGACCTGTACCCACCAGTACTGTACCCCAGTGTTATACAGGGACAGACCTGTACCCACCAGTACTGTACCCCAGTGTTAAACAGTGACAGACCTGTACCCACCAGTACCGTACCCGTGTTATACAGGGACAGACCTGTACCCACCAGTACCGTACCCCAGTGTTATACAGGGACAGACCTGTACCCACCAGTACTGTACCCAGTGTTTTTCACACTCCCACCGATGCCCTGTACTGAGGTAGCAATGATGACACTACCCCAAAAAACCCTATCACAAAAGGACAGTCTAACACAAACACATGGAACAGGGGAGCACAATTCCTGAAAATATACGCGAGGGGGAGCGAGACACAGAGTGAGGGGGAGCGAGACACAGAGTGAGGGGGAGCGAGACACAGAGTGAGGGGGAGCGAGACACAGAGTGAGGGGGAGCGAGACACAGAGTGAGGGGGAGCGAGACACAGAGTGAGGGGGAGCGAGACACAGAGTGAGGGGGAGCGAGACACAGAGTGAGGGGGAGCGAGACACAGAGTGAGGGGGAGCGAGACACAGAGTGAGGGGGAGCGAGACACAGAGTGAGGGGGAGCGAGACACAGAGTGAGGGGGAGCGAGACACAGAGTGAGGGGGAGCGAGACACAGAGTGAGGGGGAGCGAGACACAGAGTGAGGGGGAGCGAGACACAGAGTGAGGGGGAGCGAGACACAGAGTGAGGGGGAGCGAGACACAGAGTGAGGGGGAGCGAGACACAGAGTGAGGGGGAGCGAGACACAGAGTGAGGGGGAGCGAGACACAGAGTGAGGGGGAGCGAGACACAGAGTGAGGGGGAGCGAGACACAGAGTGAGGGGGAGCGAGACACAGAGTGAGGGGGAGCGAGACACAGAGTGAGGGGGAGCGAGACACAGAGTGAGGGGGAGCGAGACACAGAGTGAGGGGGAGCGAGACACAGAGTGAGGGGGAGCGAGACACAGAGTGAGGGGGAGCGAGACACAGAGTGAGGGGGAGCGAGACACAGAGTGAGGGGGAGCGAGACACAGAGTGAGGGGGAGCGAGACACAGAGTGAGGGGGAGCGAGACACAGAGTGAGGGGGAATGTGTGAGGGTGTGCATATGTTAAAGAGGGGGATCGAGATAACGGCCTGCATGAGATCTGCAGGGACAGTGCAAGGGGGAGACGGACACAGATCATCCTGCCAAAGGAAGCCTCGTTGCTCCAAGCAGCTCACAGTCGAAGCCTCTGAAGGGACTCTGATCCTGTTTGGATTGAGTCAGTTGTTTTTCACCGGAGAGATTAAACTCCAAGGGCTGCTTCTGCAGTAAGTCTGGATCGAAGGACAATCCTTGGAAGAAGCGGTGCTGTGCGAAAGCATCGAGTCGGTGCAGGCGGAGCTGAGGGTCTCTGCACAGGAGCTGAAACGGAAGCAGAGAGAGCGTGAAACCGAGAGATCTGCGAGGGCGCCCGAGTGTTCCTCACACCTCCTCAGGTCTCTGACTCACGGCGGCTCCTCGACTGGCAGATCCTTCGGTACCCCACCCGAGCGGCCACGTGTGAACCTAGTGAGCGTCAGCAGGCAATTCGACTGCAGGGGCATCACAGCCGAGCCGGCTCCTGTCTTTACTCACCGTTCGGGTGCCCTCTTTCCAGCAGGGGTTCACCGGAGAGCAACCAGAAGCAGGAACCCTGGCTGATTTCCCCCCCCAAACTAGGGGCGCTGAGGACAAGTACAATGTCCCTGACTGCTGCCTCTCTCCACCCCCCCTCCCCGGTTGAGGTTGGCTGACAGCACAGATTGGGGAAATGAGCCTGACTCAAATGTCAACGGCCGGCCTGGGTGAGATGGGCCTGTAGCCACTGAGCTGAGTGCCCGTGGGGGGGGGGCGGAGGTGAGCAAACCAGAGCAGCTCAAGTGTTTCCCGCTCCCGATCGCTGTCCCATGACTCCTTTTGTGCAGGTGGCAGCTGAGAGGTCGGGCTGGTGTGCGATGCCCCGATTGTCGAGTAGCCCTCTGGCACTCGGCTCCCGTGAAGAGCAGACGAGGTAAGGGGTGGGGGAGTCTGTTTGGCAGGACCCCCCAGGGTGAGTCAGCGCCTGCAGCAAGAGTAGAGGGGGAGGAGGAACAACGAAACGGTTTAAGACGATTAACTCTTACCGTACCTCTGCGAGTAGGTGGGCCAGGGTCTGAGTGAGGGAGGCTGGCGGGTTGAGGTCAGCCCCCCGCACGCTGGCCAGCATCGAGGCGTGATCGCGCTGCGGCTCCACGGGAAACTGGGGACAGACACGGGAAACCGGGTCAGCACAAAAATCACAAGATGCGGTCCCAACTTTTACCGTCTCAAGCAGCAGGGATGTTAATCGCACGCAGCGCGCAAGCTCTGAACACCGTGCGCTGGGAGCGCAGACGGGAGCCGGGGAGGGTTAATCTTTATCTATGGGACCATCCGTTCAGCTGCCTCTGCCCCGTCCCTCCCTTTCCCCTAGCCCACCGAGCCAAACTTCCCCCACGGTTTCCCCCCTGCCCCAGCCCTGAACTCTCACATCTTCCTCTAGTTTCTCTCCTATCTCACCTCGTGCCCTCTCCGAGCTCATCTTGACCACGAGACCCACCTCCTGCTCCCTCAACCCTATTCCCACCACCCTGCTGACCACCCAACTTCCCTTCCTGGCCCCCATCTTAGCTGGTATTATTAACGGTTCCCTCTCCTCAGGTACTGTCCCCCTCCCCTTCAAATCTGCCATCATCACCCCCCTCCTCAAAAAAAAAACACCCTTGATCCCTCTGTCCTTGCAAACTACCGCCCCATCTCCAACCTCCCTTTCCTCTCCGAACGTGTTATCGCCTCCCAAATCCGTGCCCACCTGTCCTGCAACTCCATGTTTGAATGCCATGGAACAGTTACCTGCGTTAAAGGCGCTATATAAATGCAAGTAGTTTTTCCAAATCCCCCCCCTCACCCTTTGGAAGCAAACTCCATTAAACAGCCGCTCGCCCCAAAACTCTCAAAGATTTTAACCGAAAGAAGAAGGGAACAGGAGGAGGCCATTCAGCCCCTCGAGCTAGTTCCGCCATTCAATCAGATAATGGCTGATCCGAATCTTAACTCCATCTACCCGCCTTGGTTCCATAACCCTTAATACCCTCACCCAACAAAAATCTATCAATCTCAGTTCTGAAATTTTCAATTGACCCCCAGACCCCACCCCAGACACACTTTTAAACTAAACACTTCCGCTATTTCACACAACAACTTGCATTTATATAGCGCCTTTAACGTAGTAAAATGTCCCAAGGCGCTTCACAGGAGCGATTATCAAACAAAATTTGACACCAAGCCACATGAGGAGATATTAGGACAGGTGACCAAAAGCTTGGTCAAAGAGATAGGTTTTAACGAGCGTCTTAAAAGGAGGAGAGAGAGGCGGAGAGGTTTAGGGAGGGAATTCCAGAGCTTAGGGCCGAGGTAGCTGAAGAGAGAGAGACACACACACACACAAACTAAGGAGGGTGAAGATCATTTGATCCCTGTCAGCTCACCCCCACTCAGCTCCAGACATTACAACAGCTCCAGATGAGCTCCTGCTCCTCTGTCTTTACCTTGCCAGTGACCAGAGCGTAGAGGAGGATGCCAAGGGACCACCAGTCAGCTGAATGATTGTAGGGCCTGCCACCCAACACTTCAGGAGCTGTGAACAGCAACAGGTCAAATGTGAAGAGAGACTCGTGTACAGGTTACAGATAAAGCACTGAGCAGAGACCCACAGCCACGCAGTGAAAGGTTCTCCCAGCATCTGGATAAAGTTCAGTCAAAAATACAGACCCCTCCCACCCGTCACAAAATACAGCCCCCTCCCCCCCGTCACAAAATACAGCCCCCCCGTCACAAAATACAGCCCCCCCCCGTCACAAAATACAGCCCCCTCCCCCCCCCGTCACAAAATACAGCCCCCCCGTCACAAAATACAGCCCCCCCCCGTCACAAAATACAGCCCCCCCGTCACAAAATACAACTCTCCCCCCCCCCGTCACAAAATACAGCCCCCCCCCCCGTCACAAAATACAGCCCCCCCCGTCACAAAATACAGCCCCCCCCGTCACAAAATACAGCCCCCCCCCCGTCACAAAATACAGCCCCCCCCCGTCACAAAATACAGCCCCCCCCCCCCCGTCACAAAATACAGCCCCCCCGTCACAAAATACAGCCCCCCCCCCGTCACAAAATACAGCCCCCCCCCGTCACAAAATACAGCCCCCCCCGTCACAAAATACAGCCCCCCCCCCCGTCACAAAATACAGCCTCACCCCCCGTCACAAAATACAGCCCCCCCCCCCGTCACAAAATACAGCCTCACCCCCCCGTCACAAAATACAGCCCCCCCCCGTCACAAAATACAGCCTCACCCCCCGTCACAAAATACAGCCCCCTCCCCCCCCGTCACAAAATACAGCCCCCCCCCCGTCACAAAATACAGCCTCACCCCCCCGTCACAAAATACAGCCCCCCCCCCGTCACAAAATACAGCCTCACCCCCCCGTCACAAAATACAGCCCCCCCCCGTCACAAAATACAGCCTCACCCCCCGTCACAAAATACAGCCTCACCCCCCGTCACAAAATACAGCACCCCCCCCGTCACAAAATACAGCCTCACCCCCCCGTCACAAAATACAGCCTCACCCCCCGTCACAAAATACAGCCTCACCCCCCGTCACAAAATACAGCCTCACCCCCCCGTCACAAAATACAGCCCCCCCCCGTCACAAAATACAGCCTCACCCCCCGTCACAAAATACAGCCCCCTCCCCCCCCGTCACAAAATACAGCCCCCCCCCCGTCACAAAATACAGCCTCACCCCCCCGTCACAAAATACAGCCCCCCCCCGTCACAAAATACAGCCTCACCCCCCCGTCACAAAATACAGCCCCCCCCCGTCACAAAATACAGCCTCACCCCCCGTCACAAAATACAGCCTCACCCCCCGTCACAAAATACAGCACCCCCCCCGTCACAAAATACAGCCTCACCCCCCCGTCACAAAATACAGCCTCACCCCCCGTCACAAAATACAGCCTCACCCCCCGTCACAAAATACAGCACCCCCCCGTCACAAAATACAGCCCCCCCCCCGTCACAAAATACAGCCCCCCCCCCATCACAAAATACAGCCCCCCCCCCGTCACAAAATACAGCCCCCCCCCCGTCACAAAATACAGCCCCCCCCCCCGTCACAAAATACAGCCCCCCCCCCGTCACAAAATACAGCCCCCCCCCGTCACAAAATACAGCCCCCCCCCCGTCACAAAATACAGCCCCCCCCCGTCACAAAATACAGCCCCCCCCCGTCACAAAATACAGCCCCCCCCCCGTCACAAAATACAGCCCCCCCGTCACAAAATACAGCCCCCTCCCCCCCGTCACAAAATACAGCCTCACCCCCCCGCCGTCACACACACCTTGCATTGCTACCGATCCCCGCGCTCTGTTTGGAGTTTCCGGTTTGCATCCCTATCTTTCTTATCCTCTGATCCCAGTCCTTGATCACATTTCCCAGTGGCCGCACCCCCCACGCCCCGCGATCTTACCCATGTACTGCATGGTTCCACAGATAGTGCACGCCCTCTCTCCCCGGCACAGTCTACGCGACAAACCAAAATCCGTCAACTTCAGGTGGCCTGAGACAGAGAGAGGCAAGTGTTGTACTTTGTTGCTTAACAGTACTTAGTACTTACAGCGAGTAACACATTACAGTGCACGCTGCTCAGTGGCAGCACCTGTCCAGGACAGCCAGTAACACATCTGGAATGCGCTGTCTAAAAGGGTGGTGGAAGCAGATTCAATCGTGACTTTCAAAAGGGAATCGGATAAATACTTGAAAGGAAAAAATTTGCAGGGCTATGGGGAAAGAGTAGGAGAGTGGGACTAATTGGATCGCTCTTTCAAAGAGCCAGCACAGGTACGATGGGCTGAATGGCCTCCTTCGGTGCTATGATCACAGTGCACACTGCTCAGTAACAGCACTTGTCCATTAGACAGTAACGTATTACAGTACATGGTCCTCAGTGATGGTGCTCACCCATTCCAACCTAGAAACCCATTACACAGCCCGTACAGAACACAGTGTGAATCCCACCTGCCAACTCCTGCTCACCTCGTTCATTCAGAAGAACGTTCTCCATCTGAAAAAGTCAAAGTTCAAAATTTAACAGCTGATCCTTAAAGGTGAAGAGAGATTACCAGCTGGTCCCAGACTGGGCACGGTGCAGTGACTCTTCAGTGGCACAGTCTCCGACTTCAGCTCATTCCCAGCACCTCAGGACCGTGAAGCTCCTGAGTCTCCCCCCAACCCCAACCCCCTCCTACAATCCACAGGCCATTAAACCCCAACCTCAGCCTGGCCCGATACCTGCCACTCGATTTATCCCCTCCCTCCAGCCTTCAGTGACTCCCTGCATCGTTGGCCTCAGCACCCCCACCCCACATGTAGTGACCCCATCGTTGGCCTGGCCCCCCCACCCCGCATGTAGTGACCCCATTGTTGGTCTCGGCCCCCCCACCCCGCATGTAGTGACCCCATCGTTGGCCTCACCCCCCACCCCGCATGTAGTGACCCCATCGTTGGCCTCACCCCCCCACCCCGCATGTAGTGACCCCATCGTTGGCCTCACCCCCCCACCCCGCATGTAGTGACCCCATCGTTGGCCTCACCCCCCCACCCCGCATGTAGTGACCCCATCGTTGGCCTCACCCCCCCACCCCGCATGTAGTGACCCCATCGTTGGTCTCGGCCCCCCCACCCCGCATGTAGTGACCCCATCGTTGGCCTTGGCCCCCCCACCCCGCATGTAGTGACCCCAGGCAGGGCGGAGTGAGCTCCTACCTTCACGTCCCGATGAACCACTCCAAAATCATGGAGGAAACCTGAAGACAAAATAGAGTCCGATATAAACAGAGGCACCGCCGAGCCACACAAGAAAAAAAGACTTGCATTTCTATCGTGCTTTTCACGACCTCAGGACGTCCCGAAGCATTTTACAGCCAATGAGGTACTTTTGAAGTGTGATAATGGAGGAAACGCAGCAGCCAATTTGCGCACAGCAAGATCCCACAAACAGCAAAGTGACAATCTGTTTTTAGTGCTGTTGGTTGAGGGATAAATATTAGCCAGGACTCTCCTGACGTGTTTCATTCCCTCAGTCGGTCACCTGCACTCAGGGGCCGGGGGAACAAGCACGGAAAAACCACAGCCCACCGGGGAGAACTCCCCTTCTCTTCTTCCAATAGTGGCCAGAGGATCTTTTACATCCACCTGAGGGGGCAGACGGGACCTCGGTTTAAAGTCTCCTCCGATAGACGGCTCCTCCGACAGTGCAGCACTCCCTCGGTACTGCACTGGAGAGCGTCGGCCTGGATTGTGGGCTTGAGTCTCTGGAGCGGGGACTGTCGCATCAAACGCCCCCCACCCCGCCCAACCTCCGACACCTGCGCACTCACCGATGGCGGAGCCCAGCTCGGCTGCAAACACTCGCACTCTGCCCTCGTCGAACGGCCCGCAGGCAGACCACAGCACGAAGAGGTCTCCGGAGCAGTGGTAATCGCACACTGCAGTCAGGAACACAGAACGAAAAGACAGTCACCGAGAGCGAGCAGGGGCAAGGGGGCAGACATTTTGGGAGCAGGACGGGGCTGAAATCTCACAGCAAGAAACTGCCCCTTCGTCCCTGTTTATATTTCGTAGTGGGTTGAAAGGTCAAAGCAGTGACCTTTCGTAGTGGGTTGAAAGGTCGGAGCAAGTGCAGGCTGCAAGATCAGCTGTAATTTTGGCCCCAGGCCCTGAAGATATTTCCTTGCTAAGATTTTGCAGAATGTTTCTCCCCCCCCCTCTCCCTCCCCTGAAGGTGCGCTCATTCTGGGTACAGCTCCCTGGGACCCGGGCTGCTTTCTGTACCTCGCCCAGTGACATCCCTGTGCTTGGTGATGGTGGTGGGTGCTATTTAACTATAGGGGGCATCGCAACCCCGCCCCGCCCCACCCTCTCCTCGCTCCGCATCCACATTCCAGAAGGGGAGGGGTGGGGGGGTCACTGGGTATCGAACAGGAGCCCGACCCCTGGTCGATTTCCCCTCCCTAGCCCAGGGGCACTGAAGCCAATTGGAGGGCCCTAATCTACACAGAATTATAGAATGTACAGCACAGAAACAGGCCATTCGGCCCAACGGGTCTATGCCGGTGTTTATGCTCCACATGAGCCTCCCTCCCTCCCTCCTTCATCTCACCCTATCAGCATATCCTTCTATTCCTTTTCTCCCTCATGTGTTTATCCAGCTTCCCCTTAAATGCATAGATTTTGTGCTCAAGTGGGAATTGAACCCACAAACGAATGACTCAGAGGCGAGAGTGCGGCCCACTGAGCGCGGAGACAGGGAGGGTCGGGATCTTGCTGCTCTGTACGGCTCATCTGTTCAGTAGATAATCCAGCTGAGTCAGGGATCGGGGACTTGGGGGGTGGGGGGGAATTACCTCATGAAAGATATTAAGACAGTGAGAAGAGCTCTCTCCCTGTGGGCAGGTGTCTGGCTGGTGAGGGTGGGAGAGGGAGCGAATAATCAATTGATCAGGAGTTCATCTCATCCTGTTTGTGACCGACCTCAATGATTCTAAAAAATCATCGTCCCAGAAAGTATTCATTCTGCTCAGTGCCAACTGGTGCCTGGCACTGGGGAGGGGGGGGTGAACGGGTACTGAGAGCGTGTGGCAGAGCTGATCAGCGCCAACCTGGCACTGGGGAGGGGGAGGGGTCTCAAATGGCATGAGGAAGAGAGATTAAATATTCCAACAGCCCCCCCACCCCGCCACAGATCCAGGGAGAATGGTCTGCGTCGACAACTGTGTAATCCCACCTTTTTTTTTTAAACTTCTAATTTATTTAACCCCGATTTGTGGCGAATCTGGACCAGGATTTTCTGCAGAAGCTCTCGCTGCTTCTTACAGAAGACAGGCTCCTACTTTGCAGAAGGATATACCGCAGTACCCAGTGCAAAGTGAGGGCTGGGGTTCTCCACTGACATTCCACACACCCACACACACAGACACAAAGGATAATTCCACCGCCCTCGTCACTGTGGATAAGCTTCAGTGCAGGGATTCTGAGTTCCTCCCCTCAAGAGCACCAAAAATAGGAGCGGGAGTCGGCCATTCGGCCCCTCGAGCCTGCTCCGCCGTTCAATAAAATCATGGCTGATCTTCGACCTCAACTCCACTTTCCTGCCTAATCCCCATATCCCTTGATTACCCCAGAGTCCAAATCGATTCATCTCAGCCTTGAATATATTCAGTGTCTGAGCATCCACAGCCCTCTGGGGTGGAGAATTCCAAAGAGTCACAACCCCCCCCGAGTGAAGAAATTTTTCCTCATCTCGGTCCTAAATGGCCGACCCTTTATCCTGAGATTATGCCCCCTAGTTCTAGACCCTCCAGCTTTCTCACCTGTTGTCGCTGACTCTTACTGGGGATGGTGTCCTCTGGTTAATGACCCTCCAGCCAGTGGAAACTGTTTCTCCTTATTTACTCTATCAAAACCCCTCATGATTTTGAACGCCTCAATTAAATCTCTCCTTAACCTTCTCTGCTCTAAGGAGAACAATCCCAGCTTATCATAGAATGATACAGCACAGGAGGCCGCCATTTGGCCCATCTTTGAAAGAGCTGTCCAATTAGTCCCATTCCCCCTGCTCTTTCCCCATAGCCCTGCAAATTTTTCCTTTTTCAAGTATTTATCCAATTCCTTTCTGAAAGTCACTATTGAAGCCGCTTCTACTGCCCTTCCAGGCAGTACATTCCCGATCATCACAACTCGCTGGGGTAAAAAAAAATTCTCATCTCCCCCCTGGATTTTTCTCCAGTCTCTCCACATAACTGAAGTCCCTCCTCCCTGGTATCGTTCTGTTAAATCTCCTCTCCTGGCGTTCTTAACTTAAAATACCCAAGCACTAAAGTCTGTTGGTTTGCACTGCTCAGGCCCCTCTCACCGGTCATCCTCCGCGAACAGACCCTGTCAGAGAGTTTTCACAATATCCACAGTGGCGTCAGTGAGAGCGGGCTGTCATCCTTTGAAGACTAATTGTGCAAACTGGTAGAAACAACAGGGGCTCTACAGTAGGACACACTATTCTATGGGTCAGAAGCTCATAGACACACAGAGCAAAAACACACTTGCACCGAGTAAGAAATCGCCGGCACGTCCGTGAACTCACTAATAAAAAGCAGCCGTGAAGTCTGCCAACATTCCCGTAAACTCTGCACGAACGGATGGTGGACCTGCTTCTGGGAAGGAGAACGAAAGAAGAAAGCATTTCCACAAACTGCTCCCAAGGTACGGGGGGAGGGGAGAGCGGGAGGGATGGGGAGGGCGGGAGGGGAACCAAGCTAATGTGTCAGCTGGGTCTGGGGAGGGGGGGGTCGGGTTGGAGGTAAACAGGGATCATAGGAACAGGGGGAGGCCATTCAGCCCCTCAAACCTGTTCTGCCATTCAATCAGATCACGGCTGATCTGTTCCTCAACTCCATTTACACCCCTGTGCTCCGTATCCCTCGATGCCCTTACCCAACAAATCTATCGATCTCAGTTTTGAAAGCTCCAACTGACCCCCAGCATCCACAGCATTTTTGGGGGAGAGAGTTCCAGATTCCCACTCCCCTTTGTGTGAAGAAGTGCTTCCTGACATCACCCCTGAACAGCCTGGCTCTAATTTTAAGGTTATGCCCCCTTGTTCTGGACTCCCCCCACCAGAGGAAATAGTTTCTCCTCATCAAATCCTTTTATCGGGGTGGGGGGGGGGGTTGGGGGAGACGAGAGGAGAGGAGGAGGAGGGAGAGCGAGAAAGAACATAAGGAATAGGAGCCGTGCGCCATTCGGCCCCTCGAGCCTGCTCCGCCGTTCAATCAGAGCATGGCTGATCTTCGACCTCAACTCCACTCTCCCGCCCGATCCCCATATCCCTCGAATCGGCGGCAGCGAAGAGGCCTCGCGGCGGGTTAATTACCTGAATGACGGCTCCATCTTTACACTGCTGGAGGATTCCATGTCGCACAACCTCCGCTTTCAGCAGGACCTGTAGGGCGAGCAACAGATACAATCAGAGCCTGCGAGGGCGGCCGCGATGGTGGGAGATCAATGAATCAATCGCACAGGAAGAGAACCAGACAGCGTGTTCCGATTGGGAGCAAATTACTGTTGAAAGAAGGTTGGCGGGTGCTTGTAAATTCCAGCTGCAGGTCGGGCAAAAACCAGCATGAAATAACTGGCTTTTTTTTTTACTTCTCATTGTTTGAGACGGGACATCTGAAGAGCGATGGGCTCGAAACTTAACAGATGTGTCCACTCGAACCTTTAACACCCAGCCGTACGTTCATAGATACTGTCCTTCCAAACTTGGGTCGTGTTTTGGGAAGAGCCTAGCACGTGGGTAAAGTACCAGCAGGCAGAAGATCTCACGCTGGTGGTGGCAGCGGAGAGAACAAACAGAGACTGTAAATTAAAAGCAGCACAGGATCGCACATAAAGGCAATCGGACTCTGAGCTCAGCAAGATATTTCTAGAGCGAGTTTACATCGAATTTACAGCACAGAAACAGGCCATTCGGCCCAACAATGCCGGTGTTTATGCTCCACTCGAGCCTCCTCCCTCCCTACTTCATCTCACCCTATCAGCATATCCTTCTATTCCTTTCTCCCTCGTGTGTTTATCTAGTTTCCCCTTAAATGTATCTACACTATTCACCTCAACTACTCCTTGTGGGAGTGAGTTCCACATTCTCACACTCTCTGGGTAAAGAAGTTTCTCCTGAATTCCCTATTGGATTTATTAGTGACTATCTTATATTATGGCCTCTCGTTCTGGTCTCCCCCACAAGTGGGAACATCTTCTCTACGTCTACCCTATCAAACCCTTTCATAATCATAAAAACCTCTGTCAGGTCACCCCTCAGTCTTCTTTTTACTCGAGAAGAGCCCCAGCCTGGTCAGCCTTTCCTGATAGTTATAACCTCTCAGTTCTGGTATCCTCCTAGTGAATCTATTTTGCACCTTCTCCAGTGCCTCTGTATCCTTTTTGTAATATGGAGACCAGAATCGTACACAGTACTCCCAGTGTGGTCTAACCAAGGTTCGATACAAGTTTATCATAACTTCTCTGCTTTTCAATTCTATTCCTCCAGTACGTTGCACGTTTTAATGGCTTTGTTAACCTGTGTCACTACTTACCTTTACAGCATAGATCTGCTCATCAGTCCTTTGACAGACTTTCAGAATTGGTCCAAAGGAGCCTTTTGCAATGAATTCGATGTCCTAAACAGGGAAAAGCACAGGCAGCAGTCCATGACCAGGAGTAATTTGAGACATGACATTTGATGAGTGTAGGAGGCTCGGGAGGAACAGGTGACTTTGGACCTGTGGTTCCCAAAGCTCTCCCCCACTGGGGGTTTTCCTCACCTCATGTCTGGGTCTGTTGGGAAACTAATTGATAGAGATTGATTGCTGTGATTAGTCAACAACTCCATTATCATTGTACGATGCGATTACCAGGACAGTAGAAGGCAAACTAGACGGACCCTGGTCTTTTCTTGTCCAGCATTCCTATGTTCCTAATGTTGCACAACACTCCTCAGCGGCAGGGACTCGGCACTGCAGGGGCTCCGCGAGGCTTCATCCAGAGCTCAGAACACCAAAAAGGCACCAACACCACAACTGATAATCCACAGGTGTGAATGTTATCAAACATCACTGGGTATGCTGCAGCAAGTGGCTCACCTCCTGACTCCCCAAAGCCTCTTCACCATCTACAAGACAGGAGTGTGATGGAATACTCTCCACTTGCCTGGACGAGTGCAGCTCCAACAACACTCAAAAGCTCGACACCATCCAGGACAAAGCAGCCCGCTTGATTGGCACCCCATCCACCACCCTAAACATTCACTCCCTTCACCACCGGCGCACTGCGGCTGCAGTGTGTACCATCCACAGGATGCACTGCAGCAACTCGCCAAGGCTTCTTCGACAGCATTTTAATTAAGAGTATTTACGGGGGTGGCGGGGGGGAAAAGAGAGGGAAAACACTGGTCGGACACTGGCCTTTCACCTCTGGGCCCAGATCGAAATCCAACAGTCTGGAAAAAGGTCACAGGGTTGCAGTGGGGGGTTTCGCCTCATTGTGTTAGGGATGTATTTTCGGGGCAATTGTCTTCATTGAAAGTGTACCAATCGTACTTACGGACATAACAACTTGCATTTATACATCACCTTTAAGATAGTAAAACATCCCAAGAAACTTTACAGGAGCTTAAGAGAAAAATTGACACCGAGCCACATAAGGAGATATTAAGACACACGAACATATGAATTAAGAGCAGGAGTAGGCCATTCGGCCCCTCGAGCCTGCTCTGCCATTTGATAAGATCATGGCTGATCTGATTGTGACCTCAACCCTACTTTCCCGTCTACCTACTATAACCTTTGACTCCCTTGTTAATCAGGAATCTATCTAACTCAGCCTTAAAAATATTCAATGACCCTGCCTCCACCACTCTCTGGGGAAGTTCCACAGATTCACGACACTCAGGAAAAAATTCTCCTCATTTCTGTCTTAAATGGGAGACCCCTTATTTTTAAACTGTGGCCCCTAGTTCTAGTCTCTCCCACAAGGGGAAACATCCTCTCAGCATCTACCCCTTCTAGTCCCCTCAGGATCTTATCTGTTCATTCTTCTAAACTCCAATGTATACAGGCCCAACTTGTCCAACCTTTCCTCATAAGATAACCCCCTCATCCCAGGAATCAGTCGAGTGAACCTTCTCTGAACCGCCTCCAAAGCAATTCTGCCCTTTCTTAAATAAGGAGACCAAAACTGCACACAGTATTCTCGATGTGGTCTCACCAATGCCCTGTACAACTGTAGCAAAACATCTCCACTTTTATATTCCATTCCCCTTGCAATAAATGACAATATTCCATTTGCCTTCCTAATCACTTGCTGTAACTGCATACTAACTTTTTGTGATTCATGTACTAGGACACCCAGATCCCTCTGTACCTCAGAGTTCTGCAATCTCTCTCTATTTAAATAATAAACTGCTTTTCTATTCCTCCTGCCAAAGTGGACATGTTCATATTTTCCCACATTATACTCCATCTGCCAAATTTTTGCCCACTCACTTAACCTATCTATATCCCTTTGCAGACTCTACGTCCTCTTCACAACTTACTTTCCTACCTATCTTTGTGTCATCAGCAAATTTAGCAACCATACATTCGGTCCCTTCACCCAAGTCATTGATATAGATTGTAAATAGTAGAGGCCCCAGCACTGACCCCTGAGGCACTCCACTCGTTACATCTTGCCAACCTGAAAATGACCCATTTATGCCTACTCTCTGTTTCCTGTTAGCTAACCGATCCTTTATCCATGGTAATATGTTACCCCCGACACCATGAGCTCTTATTTTGTGTGGTAGCCTTTGAGGTGGCACCTTGTCAAAAGCCTGGTCAAAGACAGGTGACCAAAAGCTTGGTCAAAGAGATAGGTTTTGAGGGGCATCTTCACGGAGGAGAGAGAGGCGGAGAGGTTTAGGGAGGGAATTCCAGAGCCTAGGGCCTAGACGGCTAAAGGCACGGCCGCCAATGGTGGGACCTCGATGTAACATGCTTTTACAGGAAGTGCGTGCTAGCCCTAAGACTTTTTGTACGATATTGGTAGTTGCCGACAGTCAATTGATGAATTTAAGGGTTTTTTATTTGGTACACAAAATGGCAATGGAGGCAGATTAACTTCAGAAGCTCACAACACCACGCCACCGAGTGGCCAGAGCTTGCAACTACACCGTGACAGTTTACATAGAAAAATTAAATGGGAAATGTCAACTTAGGAATTTACAATGATAAATGACCGAGAAGAGGGACCAACAATCAGGACAAAAAGTAAGGGTTTGTGCCCTATGCAATTTTGTTTTAATAGAGATACAGAAAGATGTAGAGATAGAGGAACATTTTCAAAAAAAAAGGGGGGCATATTTAGACCAATAAAATCCCCTTTAAACATTGTTATGAAACTATAACAGAAGCTGAGTGGGAGGGTTGATAGCTTCACTATAAGGTACCTGGAATTCCTGGTCGACAGGCTGCGATCGATAGGGGAACACTGGAAAGAAGAGAGAGATAAAGCGTGGGAAGGGCCACTCTGTGCTTCCAGTGGTGTTGGACTTGGCTCGCTCCTGTTCAGGAACGCTCTTCCGGGCAGTTTGGAACACCCCCAAGGTATACCGGCTGGAGAGGGAGCTCCTCCATTTAGAGATGGACACCCACCTCCTTGTGGGGTTACCTCCCTACAGAAAGGGACAGGAGAGAAGCAACGATAAAGGGAGTCAGGGGAAAGAACAGGCCGTGTGGCCCAACAGCAGCCGATCCCTCGCCAAAATAACATTCACCGGCCGAGTGCAGCCCCTCTTTGTGGTTAGAGCTTTCGAGCAGTTTAAGATAACCTGCTCCTTGGGCTTAATCCGGGGGGATATGGAGGTCAGCAGGGGGGGGGGGATATGGAGGTCAGCGGGGGGGGGGGGGGGATATGGAGGTCAGCAGGGGGGGGGGGATATGGAGGTCAGCAGGGGGGGGGGGATATGGAGGTCAGCAGGGGGGGGGGGGGATATGGAGGTCAGCAGGGGGGGGGGGGATATGGAGGTCAGCGGGGGGGGGGATATGGAGGTCAGCGGGGGGGGGGGATATGGAGGTCAGCGGGGGGGGGGATATGGAGGTCAGCGGGGGGGGGGGGATATGGAGGTCAGCGGGGGGGGGGGGGGGAGGATATGGAGGTCAGTGGGGGGGGAGGATATGGAGGTCAGCGGGGGGGGGAGGATATGGAGGTCAGCGAGGGGGGAGGATATGGAGGTCAGCGGGGGGGGAGGATATGGAGGTCAGCGGGGGGGGAGGATATGGAGGTCAGCGGGGGGGGGGGGGAGGATATGGAGGTCAGCGGGGGGGAGGATATGGAGGTCAGCGGGGGGGAGGATATGGAGGTCAGCGGGGGGGAGGATATGGAGGTCAGCGGGGGGGAGGATATGGAGGTCAGCGGGGGGAGGATATGGAGGTCAGCGGGGGGAGGATATGGAGGTCAGCGGGGGGGAGGATATGGAGGTCAGCGGGGGGGAGGATATGGAGGTCAGCGGGGGGGAGGATATGGAGGTCAGCGGGGGGGAGGATATGGAGGTCAGCGGGGGGGAGGATATGGAGGTCAGCGGGGGGGGGTGGGGGGGGGAGGATATGGAGGTCAGCGGGGGGGGAGGATATGGAGGTCAGCGGGGGGGGGGGGGGGGGAGGATATGGAGGTCAGTGGGGGGGGAGGATATGGAGGTCAGCGGGGGGGGAGGATATGGAGGTCAGCGGGGGGGGAGGATATGGAGGTCAGCGGGAGGGGAGGATATGGAGGTCAGCGGGGGGGGGGAGGATATGGAGGTCAGCGGGGGGGGGGGAGGATATGGAGGTCGGCGGGGGGGAGGATATGGAGGTCGGCGGGGGGGAGGATATGGAGGTCAGCGGGGGGGAGGATATGGAGGTCGGCGGGGGGGAGGATATGGAGGTCGGCGGGGGGGAGGATATGGAGGTCGGCGGGGGGGAGGATATGGAGGTCGGCGGGGGGGGAGGATATGGAGGTCGGCGGGGGGGAGGATATGGAGGTCAGCGGGGGGAGGATATGGAGGTCAGCGGGGGGGGAGGATATGGAGGTCAGCGGGGGGGAGGATATGGAGGTCAGCGGGGGGGAGGATATGGAGGTCAGCGGGGGGGAGGATATGGAGGTCAGCGGGGGGGAGGATATGGAGGTCAGCGGGGGGGAGGATATGGAGGTCAGCGGGGGGGAGGATATGGAGGTCAGCGGGGGGGAGGATATGGAGGTCAGCGGGGGGGAGGATATGGAGGTCAGCGGGGGGGAGGATATGGAGGTCAGCGGGGGGGGGGGGGGAGGATATGGAGGTCAGCGGGGGGGGAGGATATGGAGGTCAGCGGGGGGGAGGATATGGAGGTCACCGGGGGGGGAATATGGAGGTCAGCGGGGGGGGGGGGAATATGGAGGTCAGCGGGGGGGGGGGGAATATGGAGGTCAGCGGGGGGGGGGAATATGGAGGTCAGCGGGGGGGGGGGGATATGGAGGTCAGCAGGGGGGGATATGGAGGTCAGCAGGGGGGGGGGATATGGAGGTCTGCGGGGGGGGGGGGGGGGGGGATATGGAGGTCAGCGGGGGGGGGGGATATGGAGGTCAGCGGGGGGGGGGGATATGGAGGTCAGCAGGGGGGGGGGAGGATATGGAGGTCAGCAGGGGGGGGGGAGGATATGGAGGTCAGCGGGGGGGGGGGGGGAGGATATGGAGGTCAGCGGGGGGGGGGGGGGGAGGATATGGAGGTCAGTGGAGGGAGCGGCGATTGCAGGGGGGCGGGATGGGGGAGCGGTGATTTGCGGATTCCCAGTTCTATTCCCGGAGGCCGCCATTTACCCGGTTCCCCGGACCCTGTTTTATTCGCTGCCGCTGCTGATTCCGCTCTTCTCGAGCTAACTGTAAATGAGAGGCCCAGGCCTGGGCCCTCGCCTCTTACCCGGGCTGCGCTCCGCTCATTGCCCATAGCCGGGACTCCTCAGGCCGCGCTCCCGACCCGGCCTTTCTCACATCTGCCGCCGACTAACACCCGCGGCACTCTGGGATACTGGAGGACCGCCCCCCCCCCCCCCCCCCCCGTGGCACTCTGGGATACTGGAGGACCGCCCCCCCCCCCCGTGGCACTCTGGGATACTGGAGGACCGCCCCCCCCCGTGGCACTCTGGGATACTGGAGGACCGGCTGGGGGGTGAAGGAGGAGCTGCACCGGCCTCTGGCCAGTGCTGAGTGTCGGTGTGTGGGGGGGGGGGCCGTGTTATTGGCCCAGGGGTGGGGGGGGTGGTGAGGGGCCGTGTTATTGGCCCGGGGGGGGGGGGTGGAGAGGGGCCGTGTTATTGGCCCGGGGGGGGGGGGGGGGTGTGTGGAGAGGGGCCGTGTTATTGGCCCGGGGGGGGGGGGGGGGTGGAGAGGGGCCGTGTTATTGGCCCGGGGGGGGGGGGGGGGGGTGTGTGGAGAGGGGCCGTGTTATTGGCCCAGGGGTGGGGGGGTGGTGAGGGGCCGTGTTATTGGCCCGGGGGGGGGGGTGTGGAGAGGGGCCGTGTTATTGGCCCGGGGGGGGTGTGGAGAGGGGCCGTGTTATTGGCCCGGGGGGGGGGGGGGGTGTGGAGAGGGGCCGTGTTATTGGCCCAGGGGTGGGGGGGTGGTGAGGGGCCGTGTTATTGGCCCGGGGGGGGGGGGGGGGGGTGGAGAGGGGCCGTGTTATTGGCCCAGGGGTGGGGGGGTGGTGAGGGGCCGTGTTATTGGCCCAGGGGTGGGGGGGTGGTGAGGGGCCGTGTTATTGGCCCAGAGGTGGGGGGGTGGTGAGGGGCCGTGTTATTGGCCCAGGGGTGGGGGGGTGGTGAGGGGCCGTGTTATTGGCCCAGGGGTGGGGGGGGTGGTGAGGGGCCGTGTTATTGGCCCAGGGGTGGGGGGGGTGGTGAGGGGCCGTGTTATTGGCCCAGAGGTGGGGGGGTGGTGAGGGGCCGTGTTATTGGCCCAGGGGTGGGGGGGGTGGTGAGGGGCCGTGTTATTGGCCCAGGGGTGGGGGGGTGGTGAGGGGCCGTGTTATTGGCCCCTGGGGGGGGGGGGTGTGTGTGTGGAGAGGGGCCGTGTTATTGGCCCAGGGGTGGTGAGGGGCCGTGTTATTGGCCCGGGGGGGTAACCCCCAGACCCCGGGCTGGGTTTGGGGTCGTTTCAGTCGCCTGGCACCATCCTGGGCCTTGGGGGGAGGCGGGAGGATCACCCGCTGAATGATGAACCGGCAGAGGTGGACTCGGGGCACCCCACGGAGCCACACAGAGAAGAAATAGATACCAAGCGAAAGAGGGAGATATTGGGACAGGTGACCAAGCGCTTGGTCAAAGAGATCAGGTTTTAAGGAGCGTCTTAAGAACATAAGAAAAAGGAGCAGGAGTCGGCCATTCGGCCCCTCGAGCCTGCTCCACCATTCAATCAGATCATGGCTGATCTTCAACCTCAACTCCACTTTCCCGCCCGATCTCCATATCCCTTGATTTCCTTAGAGTCCAAAAATTTAAATACAGGATGAAATGGGAGTGTTTGTGAAGGGAGATAGGGGAGAAAGACATGAGTTCAGGGCACCTGTGGGTGAGTTGGGGGGGAGCAAAGTTTGACTTTGTGGGTAAGGGGAAGGGTGGGGAAAGCAGCTGAACAGATGGTCTCTATCTAAGTGATAAAGTAGCCCATGAGCTCCTCGCCCTTGCTGGAGGTGAAGATGGGAGGAGACAGGGGAGAGGGGTGTAAGGAGATACTTGGTAGCGGAGAAAAGAAGCCTGGGATTATCTTTGATGTCCAGGATGATCCTGAAGTAGTGACTGGTTTTGGGAGAGGTGAGTGAGGTGTGCTAACCTCACTGTGCTCCACCCAGATCAGATGATAGCTGGCTAAACCTAGTTCTGTGCCAAATATGCTCAAGTCTGCACCCCTTGGATTTAAGGGATAAAAAATGGGGGCCATATCAGGGAGAGAGTAAAGGTTTTGCTGGTGACAAGGGCATCAAAGAGGGAAGATGAGGGAATGGTTGAGCAGATCGATAGCTGCAGAAGTATCGTGATGAATGGAGGGCTGAAGGTTAGACCGTTGGGAGTTTGAAAGTGTCTTTGTAAGTGAATTGTGGAAGTTTTTTTTTGCAGTGGCGGATGCAGAAGATTGGGACTGGGGCGGGGGAGGGGGGAGGAGATTGTGAGTGGTGAGGGGATACGAGAGAGTGTTCGGAGATGGCCTTGTCTCTGATTGAGACGTTGGGAGTAGGGAGGCCACGTGAGATAGCAAGGTGGAGGGGGTGGCCGTGAATACGGGTAGGAGAGTTTATGTGGAGGGAGAGGTTAAGGGAAGGACAGTGAATTCAGAGGGGAGTGGGCAAGGGGATCTGAGACGAAGATTGAAATCACCAAGGATGAGGAGTGCAGAGGCTGAGGGAGGAAAGGGAGTGAGGATATCTCAAGGAGAAACTCAGAGTGGGACTTGTTGGGCAGCAGGCAGCAAGGATTTTAAAGGAGAGGGGAGGAACAGAGTGAGGTGTTTGAAAGAGGAAAGGGAGTAAACAGACAGAAGCTAAAGCAATTTCTCAGAGAAGTGGAAAGTGGTGTCCCACAGGGGTTCAGCCCTGGGACCGTTTCTGTTCATTGTGTAGATCAATTATTTGGATGTAGGGCTGGAGAGAGCGGTGTCCAAATTTGTAGACAGGAGAAATAGTGAATCTGAGGGGTAAAGGAAGCTTCAAGGGGGGATATCGATCAAATGGCTGGGTGATGGGGAAGAGCGGAGGGATTTGGAGGGGTTCAGGTTCACAAGACAGTAAAAGCGGCACCTCAAGGCCATAAAAAAGCGAATGGAATCCTGTGCTTTAGAGGTGTCGGATATAAAGGAGATGTGATGGTGGATCTCTGCAAACCTCAGTATGACCGTAGTTGGAGTTCTGCGTGCAGTTTAGGTCCCACACTATAGGAAGGATGTGGAGAGGGTACAGCACAGATTCAATGGGACACTGTCCCGCTCTGAGGAAATACAAATGTAAAGAAAGACTTGAAAAATTGGGATGTTTTAATTAGAGCAAAGATTAAAGGAGGATTTTATAAAAGTGTCGAAAATTATGAAGGGATGAGGCAAAAGATGGAAACAGATTGTTTCCACCGATGGAGGGGACATAGATATAAGATTAAATGGAAGAGTTAGGACAGCAAGTGGGAGAATCTTTTTACACAGAAAGAGCTACGAGGGTTGTGGAATGCACAATCGGAGTTAATGATTGAAGCAAAGACCATGTCCACATTTAAGAATAGGTTTAATAGCTGGTTGTAGGAAAGTGGGATAAAGGGATATGGGATTAGGATTACTGCTCGTGTGGAGGATAAACCACCAACACGGACTGGGTGGGTCGAATGGCCACTTTCCTTGTAATTCTATCTAAAGGGGGAGAAGGTGCCAGAGAGGTGGGGTAATGGACAGAGGGCTCCCTGAACGAAGGTTCACTCGATTAATTCCTGGGATGAGAGGGTTGTCCTATGAGGAGAGATTGAGTAGAATGGGCCTGTAGTCTCTGGAGTTCAGAAGAATGAGAGGTGATCTCATTGAAACCTATAAGATTCTGAGAGGGTTTGACAGGGTAGAGGCTGAGAGGCTGTTTCCCCTGGCTGGAGAGTCTAGAACCAGGGGGCATAGTCGCAGGATAAGGGGTCGGACATTTAAGACTGAGATGAGGAGAAATTTCTTCATTCAGAGGGTTGTGAATCTTTGGAATTCTCTACCCCAGAGATGCTTAGTCGTTGAGTATATTCAAGACTGAGATCGATAGATTTTTGGACTTTAGGGGAATCAAGGGATATGGGGATCGGGCGGGAAAGTGGAGTTGAGGTGGAAGATCATCCATGATCTGATTGAATGGCAGAGCAGGATCGAGGGGCCGAATGGCCTACTCCTGCTCCTATTTCTTATGCTCTTATAATCCGTTTTTAGTGATCTTGGTTAAGGGAGAAATATTGGCTGGGACATTGGAGAGAACTCCCCTGCTCTTCTTCCAATAGTGGCCATGGGATCTTTTACGTCCACCTGAGAGGGCGGATGAGGCCTCGGTTTAACGTCTTTTCCGAAAGACGGCACCTCTGACACTGCAGCGCTCCCTCAGTACCGACCCTCCGACACTGCAGCGCTCCCTCAGTACTGACCCTCCGACACTGCAGCGCTCCCTCAGTACCGACCCTCCGACAGTGCAGCGCTCCCTCAGTACCGACCCTCCGACACTGCAGCGCTCCCTCAGTACTGACCCTCCGACAGTGCGGCGCTCCCTCAGTACTGACCCTCCGACAGTGCAGCGCTCCCTCAGTACTGACCCTCTGACACTGCAGCGCTCCCTCAGCACTGACCCTCCGACACTGCAGCGCTCCCTCAGTACTGACCCTCCGACGGTGCGGCGCTCCCTCAGTACTGACCCTCCGACAGTGCAGCGCTCCCTCAGTACTGACCCTCCGACAGTGCAGCGCTCCCTCAGTACTGACCCTCCGACAGTGCAGCACTCCCTCAGTACCGACCCTCCGACACTGCAGCGCTCCCTCAGTACCGACCCTCCGACGGTGCAGCGCTCCCTCAGTACCGACCCTCCGACGGTGCAGCGCTCCCTCAGTACTGACCCTCCGACGGTGCGGCGCTCCCTCAGTACTGACCCTCCGACGGTGCAGCGCTCCCTCAGTACCGACCCTCCGACGGTGCAGCGCTCCCTCAGTACCGACCCTCCGACGGTGCAGCGCTCCCTCAGTACCGACCCTCCGACGGTGCAGCGCTCCCTCAGTACTGACCCTCCGACGGTGCGGCGCTCCCTCAGTACTGGCACTGGGAGTGTCAGTCTGGATTATATGAAATGAAAAATAGCACGACTGGGTGGCAGGAAGGGGATGAGACATGAGAGAAGGAGTCAAGAGAAAAAAGGGAGATAGAGTAATGGGCCCGGGTCCAATAAATGATTGATAATCAGACTGAACTGATTCTGTGCTCTTTATTGATGAATTCCCTTTGATCAGGTAAATGCGCTTCCAGCATTATCTTAAATTTCTACATTGAAATCTCCACCAATCCTTGCCTTGTCTGCTTCCTCCAAACCTTTTTACTTGCTGATTGTCGCCATTTTCACCTGGTCACGTAGCTCGGTGTCTCCAACCAATCCCGAGTCTGATACGGAGTCCCGTCCTCCGAGTGTTTCCGGCGGAGGGCGTGTGTTATTTACGATTGGATATTCGATCAAATCCTCAAAATCAATGAGGTCAACTATTCGTTGATTTATTACACACACAATCCATGCACTGGCACTTATACACTGAAAAGATAGAATTTACAACACACCTGATGGTTATAATCATAGAATGATACAGTACAGAAGGAGGCCGTTCAGCCCATCGTGCCTATGCCAGCTCTTCGAAAGAGCTTTCCAAGAGTCCCACTGCCCCACTCTCTCCCCATAGCCCTGTATCAATCCCCAAACTAATCCCACTGCCCCGCTCTCTCCCCATAGCCCTGTATCAATCTCCAGACTAATCCCACTGCCCCGCTCTCTCCCCATAGCCCTGTATCAATCCCCAAACTAATCCCACTGCCCCGCTCTCTCCCCATAGCCCTGTATCAATCCCCAGACTAATCCCACTGCCCCGCTCTCTCCCCATAGCCCTGTATCAATCCCCAAACTAATCCCACTGCCCCGCTCTCTCCCCATAGCCCTGTATCAATCCCCAAACTAATCCCACTGCCCCGCTCTCTCCCCATAGCCCTGTATCAATCCCCAAACTAATCCCACTGCCCCGCTCTCTCCCCATAGCCCTGTATCAATCCCAAACTAATCCCACTGCCCCGCTCTCTCCCCATAGCCCTGTATCAATCCCAAACTAATCCCACTGCCCCACTCTCTCCCCATAGTCCTGTATCAATCCCAAACTAATTCCCACTGCCCCACTCTCTCCCATAGCCCTGTATCAATCCCCAAACTAATCCCACTGCCCCACTCTCTCCCCATAGTCCTGTATCAATCCCAAACTAATCCCACTGCCCCACTCTCTCCCCATAGCCCTGTATCAATCCCAAACTAATCCCACTGCCCCACTCTCTCCCCATAGTCCTGTATCAATCCCAAACTAATCCCACTGCCCCACTCTCTCCCCATAGCACTGTATCAATCCCAAACTAATCCCACTGCCCCACTCTCTCCCCATACCACTGTATC
The DNA here is from genome assembly GCF_035084215.1 of Heptranchias perlo. Lineage (NCBI taxonomy): Eukaryota > Metazoa > Chordata > Chondrichthyes > Hexanchiformes > Hexanchidae > Heptranchias > Heptranchias perlo. The sequence continues at coordinate 38,461,143 of NC_090352.1, forward strand.
AATCCCAAACTAATCCCACTGCCCCATTCTCTCCCCATAGCCCTGTATCAATCCCAAACTAATCCCACTGCCCCGCTCTCTCCCCATAGCACTGTATCAATCCCAAACTAATCCCACTGCCCCACTCTCTCCCCATAGCCCTGTATCAATCCCAAACTAATCCCACTGCCCCACTCTCTCCCCATAGCCCTGTATCAATCCCAAACTAATCCCACTGCCCCACTCTCCCCCCATAGCACTGTATCAATCCCAAACTAATCCCACTGCCCCACTCTCTCCCCATAGCCCTGTATCAATCCCAAACTAATCCCACTGCCCCACTCTCCCCCCATAGCACTGTATCAATCCCAAACTAATCCCACTGCCCCACTCTCTCCCCATAGCACTGTATCAATCCCAAACTAATCCCACTGCCCCACTCTCTCCCCATAGCCCTGTATCAATCCCAAACTAATCCCACTGCCCCGCTCTCCCCGTAGTCCTGTATCAATCCCAAACTAATCCCAGTGTCCCACTCTCTCCCTGTAGTCCTGTATCTTTCTCTACTTCAAATATTTATTCAATTTTCCCTTAAAAGATGCAACGTTTTCTGCCTCATCCACTCCCCACGGTAAAACTCTGTAAAGAAATTTCTCCCACTCGTAGTGACAATTTTAAATTGATGGCCCCTCATTGAACCATACAAAGTTACGGCACAGAAGGTGGCCATTCGGCCCATCATTATTTCCTCTAGTTTGAGGAGTCAGTAAGTAGTCTTTCCCCATTCACTCTATCAAAAGCCTTCATAATTTTCAAAAAAACTCTATTAAATCTCCTCTCAGCGTTTTCTGTTCCAGTAGAGATGGTCCCAGTGTATCAACTCTCTGCTCACAACTAGAGTTTCTCATCCTGGTGAATCTACACTGTACGCTCTCTATGGCTTTAATGTCCCTTCTGTAATGGAGTGTCCAAAATTGCACTCAGTACTCTAACTGTGGCGTAACTAATGTTTTTGGACAAATTTTGTTTAGAAAAATGTTGCTGAATCATTAAAGATTAAAGATTAATCATTTGACGGGAAACCCTGTGTTTATCCAAGAGCGCAAAAAACATTTCCCCAAAATGGTTCCCCCCCCAGATTGTACAAACTCTTTCCGGAGTTTTTCCAAAGTCTTGGCTTAGGGGAGTCCGCAAGAGGAAGAAAAAAATTAATTTCCTGACGTATTTACATTTGAAAAATGATAAAAGAATAACGTTTAATTCTCCCTTCATTTCTGACCAAGTTTAAAAGAGTTTTTTTCTTTTATTAAAAAAGAGAAAATCGATGCGGTTCTTCGTTTGGTTAAACATTACTGAAAATCAACAGAATAGTTTAAACAAACTGTCCGACAAAACAAACACGAGGTGGTTAAATCCCCAAATCCTATTCCAGAGTCCAGCACAACCCTGTCTTCAGCTATGAGGCCGCTGATCATCCTTCTCGTCTGCTCCTTCCTCAGTTCTGTGGCCGCCGACCGAGGTAACGGAAACAATGTCTGAATTTCGCCGCCTGCTTTTCCATCGACGACGGGGCCCTGTTAATTCAGGCCTGGTATCCGTTGACGATGGGGCCCTGTTTAGTCATTTAAAAAAAATCCATTCATGGGATGTGGGCGTCGCTGGCGAGGCCGGCATTTATTGCCCATCCCTAATTGCCCCTTGAGAAGGTGGTGGTGAGCCGCCTTCTTGAACCGCTGCAGTCCGTGTGGTGACGGTTCTCCCACAGTGCTGTTAGGAAGGGAGTTCCAGGATTTTGACCCAGCGACGATGAAGGAACGGTGATATATTTCCAGGTCGGGATGGTGTGTGATTTGGAGGGGAACGTGCAGGTGGTGTTGTTCCCATGTGCCTGCTGCTCTTGTCCTTCTCGGTGGTGGAGGTTGTGGGTTTGGGAGGTGCTGAGGATTACCCCACCCCTTCCTCACTAACGCCCATCTAAACAGAGGTACGATAAAGTAGGTGGAGCGCTTTCTCACGAGGGTCCGGCGGGGCAGGGAGGGGGTGCTAAAGAAATTTAGAGGGTATGCAGCTCCAGGCAGTCAGTGATCCCTGTGGCAGTGATGAGGAGCGGGAGAGGTTTTTTAAAAAACATTAAATTCTCCAAAGATACCGAAATGTCAACAACAGTGATTTGCTGATCTGTACAGACAAGGAAAGGACTTGAATAAGGGAGGGTGCGTCAGAAGGTCATGGGTTCAAGTCCCACTCCAGAGGCTTGAGCACAATAATTCGGGCCGACACTCCCAGTGCAGCATCGAGGGAGTGCTGCACTGTCGGAGGTGCCGTCTTTCGGATGTGACATTAAACTGAGGCCCCGTCTGCCTGTTCCTGTGATTGTTAAATATCTCCTAGCAATATTCAAAGAGCAGAGAGTTCTGGTGTCTTGGCCAACATCCCTCCCCCAACTAACAGCTCCAAAAACAGGGCCATTGATCAATTTGTCTCGTTGTTGTTTGTGGGATCTTACTGTGTACAACATGGCTGCTGCATTTGCCGACAAAACAAAGTGGCTGCACTTCAAAGGCATTGATTGGCTGTGATGCGTTTTAAACCATTCTTTGTGATTTCCAGCCCATGTGATTCTGTTTTGCAGGGTCCTGTGTCGGTCGCTGTGAACTGGGCTTCAATTCTTCACAGAAATGTCAGTGCGACAGTCTCTGCAGATTCTACAAAAGCTGCTGCGAGGATTACGAGACTGTTTGTAAAAGAGGTAAAAAAAAAGTCAGAGAGAGGCACAGACAGAGGTAGACACACCCACATACACACACACGCATGTACACACACACGCATGTACACTCACACACGCGTGTACACACGCACACATGTACACTCACACACGCACGTACACACACGTACATGTACACACACACACATGTGCACGCACACACACACCCATGTACACACACGCACATACACACACGCACGTACATACACATGCAGGCACACGCACACATGCAGGCATGCCCATACCCACATGCCTGCACACATGCATGCACACACATATATACATACACACACGTACAAATACACACACATAGAAATACACATACATAAGTACAATTCACACGTGTGCACACACATACATGTACACATACATGCATGTACACATACACGTACTCACACACGTACACATACACATGTACACACATACACATATACACGTGAACATACTCGCACGTCCATCCCAGGGTTTTAAAGGAAGTAGGTGAGCACATTGCAGACGCCCTAACTATAATCTTTCAAAGTTCTCTAGATTCAGGAACTGTCCCTCTAGATTGGAAAATTGCACATGTCACTCCGCTATTTAAGAAAGGAGAGAGAGGGAAACCGGGGAATTATAGACCAGTTAGCCTAACATCTGTTGTGGGGAAATTTTTGGAGTCTATAATTAAGGATAGGGTGACTGAACACCTCGAGAATTTTCAGTTAATCAGGGAGAGCGAGCATGGATTTGTGAAAGGGAGGTCGTGCCTGACAAACCTGATTGAATTTTTTGAAGAGGTGACTAAAGTAGTGGTCAGGGGAATGTCAATGGATGTTATTTCTATGGACTTCCAGAAGGCATTTGATAAGGTCCCACATAAGAGACTGTTAGCTAAGATAGAAGCCCGTGGAATCGAGGGAAAAGTACGGACTTGGTTAGGAAGTTGGCTGAGCGAAAGGCGACAGAGAGTAGGGATAATGGGTAGGTACTCACATTGGCAGGGTGTGACTAGTGGAGTCCCACAGGCATCTGTCTTGGGGCCTCAATTATTCACAATATTTATTAACGACTTAGATGAAGGCATAGAAAGTCTCATATCTAAGTTTGCCAATGACACAAAGATTGGTGGCATTGTAAGCAGTGTAGATGAAAACATAAAATTACAAAGGGATATTGATAGATTAGCTGAATGGGCAAAACTGTGGCAAATGGAATTCATTGCAGACAAATGTGAGGTCATCCACTTTGGATCAAAAAAGGATAGAACAGGGTACATTCTAAATGGTAAAAAGTTAAAAACTGTGGATGTCCAAAGGGACTTAGGGGTTCAGGTACATCGATCATTGAAGTGTCATGAACAGGTTCAGAAAATAATCAAGAAGGCTAATGGAATGCTGGCCTTTATATCTAGAGGACTGGAGTACAAGGGGGCAGAAGTTATGCTGCAGCTATACAAAACCCTGGTTAGACCGCATCTGGAGTACTGAGAGCAGTTCTGGGCACTGCACCTTCGGAAGGACATATTGGCCTTGGAGGGAGTGCAGCGTAGGTTTACTAGAATGATACCCGGACTTCAAGGGTTAAGTTACGAGGAGAGATTACACAAATTGGGGTTGTATTCTCTGGAGTTTCGAAGGTTAAGGGGTGATCTGATCGAAGTTTATAAGATATTAAGGGGAACAGATAGGGTGGATAGAGAGAAACTATTTCTGCTGGTTGGGGATTCTAGGAGTAGGGGGCACAGTCTAAAAATTAGAGCCAGACCTTTCAGGAGCGAGATTAGAAAACATTTCTACACACAAAGGGTGGTAGAAGTTTGGAACTCTCTTCCGCAAACGGCAATTGATACTAGCTCAATTGCTAAATTTAAATCTGAGATAGATAGCTTTTCGGCAACCAAAGGTATTAAGGGATATGGGCCAAAGGCAGGTATATGGAGTTAGATCACAGATCAGCCATGATCTTATCAAATGGCGGAGCAGGCACGAGGGGCTGAATGGCCTCCTCCTGTTCCTATGTTCCTACACATATACACACAGAAGTTGATTGGGAGAGTCTGTTGGCAGGCAAAGGGACGTCTGGTAAGTGGGAGGCTTTCAAAAGTGTGTTAACCAGGGTTCAGGGTAAGCACATTCCTTATAAAGTGAAGGGCAAGGCTGGTAGAAGTAGGGAACCTTGGATGACTCGGGAGATTGAGGCCCTAGTCAAAAAGAAGAAGGAGGCATATGACATGCATAGACAGCTGGGATCAAGTGGATCCCTTGAAGAGTATAGAGATTGCCGGAGTAGAGTTAAGAGAGAAATCAGGAGGGCAAAAAGGGGACATGAGATTGCTTTGGCAGATAAGGCAAAGGAGAATCCAAAGAGCTTCTACAAATACATAAAGGGCAAAAGAGTAACTAGGGAGAGAGTAGGGCCTCTTAAGTATCAACAAGGTCATCTATGTGCGGAACCACAAGAGATGGGTGAGATCCTAAATGAATATTTCACATCGGTATTTACGGTTGAGAAAGCCATGGATGTTAGGGAACTTGGAGAAATAAATAGTGATGTCTTGAGGAGTGTACATATTACAGAGAGGGAGGTGCTGGAAGTCTTAAGGTGCATCAAGGTAGATAAATCTCCGGGACCTGATGAAATGTATCCCAGGACGTTATGGGAGGTTAGGGAGGAAATTGCGGGTCCCCTAGCAGAGATATTTGAATCATCCACCGCTACAGGTGAGGTGCCTGAAGATTGGAGGGTAGCAAATGTTGTGCCTTTGTTTAAGAAGGGCGGCAGGGAAAAGCCTGGGAACTACAGACCGGTGAGCCTGACATCTGTAGTGGGTAAGTTGTTAGAGGGTATTCTGAGAGACAGGATCTACGGGCATTTGGAGAGGCAGGGACTGATTAGGAACAGTCAGCATGGTTTTGTGAGAGGAAAATCATGTCTCACGAATTTGATTGAGTTTTTTGAAGGGGTAACCAAGAAGATAGATGAGGGCTGTGCAGTAGACGTGGTCTACATGGACTTTAGCAAAGCCTTTGACAAGGTACCGCATGGTAGGTTGTTACATAAGGTTAGATCTCACGGGATCCAAGGTGAGGTAGCCAATTGGATACAAAATTGGATTGACGGCAGAAGACAGAGGGTGGTTGTAGAGGGTTGTTTTTCAAACTGGATGCCTGTGTCCAGCGGTGCGCCTCAGGGATCGGTGCTGGGTCCGCTGTTATTTGTTATTTATATTAATGATTTGGATGAGAATTTAGGAGGCATGGTTAGTAAGTTTGCAGATGACACCAAGATTGGTGGCATTGTGGACAGTGAAGAAGGTTATCTAGGATTGCAACGGGATCTTGATAAATTGGGCCAGTGGGCCGATGAATGGCAGATGGAGTTTAATTTAGATAAATGTGAGGTGATGCATTTTGGTAGATCGAATCGGGCCAGGACCTACTCCGTTAATGGTAGGGCGTTGGGGAGAGTTATAGAACAAAGAGATCTAGGAGTACAGATTCATAACTCCTTGAAAGTGGAGTCACAGGTGGATAGGGTGGTGAAGAAGGCATTCAGCATGCTTGGTTTCATTGGTCAGAACATTGAATACAGGAGTTGGGATGTCTTATTGAAGTTGTACAAGACATTAGTTAGGCCACACTTGGAATACTGTGTACAGTTCTGGTCACCCTATTATAGAAAGGATATTATTAAACTAGAAAGAGGGCAGAAAAGATTTACTAGGATGCTACCGGGACTTGATGGTTTGACTTATAGGGAGAGGTTGGATAGACTGGGACTTTTTTCCCTGGAGAGTAGGAGGTTTAGGGGTGATCTTATAGAAGTCTATAAAATAATTAGGGGCATAGATAAGGTAGATAGTCAAAATCTTTTCCCAAAGGTAGGGGAGTCTATAACGAGGGGGCATAGATTTAAGGTGAGAGGGGAGAGATACAAAAGGGTCCAGAGGGGCAATTTTTTCACTCAAAGGGTGGAACGAGCTGCCAGAGGCAGTAGTAGAGGCGGGTACAATTTTGTCTTTTAAAAAGCATTTGGACAGTTACATGGGTAAGATGGGTATAGAGGGATATGGGCCAAGTGCAGGCAATTGGGACTAGCTTAGTGGTATAAACTGGGCGACATGGACATGTTGGGCCGAAGGGCCTGTTTCCATGTTGTAAACTTCTATGATTCTATGATTCTACATACACATGCAGATGCATACACCTACACACACGTATACACATACACACACACACACACACGTACATATACCCCTACACACATCTGTATACAGTCACATTCACACAGACACACACGTACACACCCACTAACAGTCACACGCATTTACAAAGGACTCTCTCTGACACACACACACACATATGAGAACACATAAAGAGGCTCCTCCTTATCTCACACTCTATCTATTTAGCTATGCACCTGTCCATTTGTAATATATGAAAACATCTTGCAAACAGTGCACACTTCCTGTAAGTGTCACGCTTATTCCCTGTCACACTTCAGCTGTCACATTTCAGAAGTCACACTTTGACATATGCTCTGACTCCCCATGAGCAACGACAAGGGAGAGCTGCTGGTCCACATTATCTCGGATGTCACACCTGAGACCGTTATGTTTAGCAGCATCACACGGCTCAGATATCGTGTTTATAAAACATTAACAACTGACAATTGAACAATCTAGTATAAAAAAGAAGGAAAGCCAGTCATTTCCTCTTAGTTTCTCTCATAATTCTCTCTTGATAATCACTCTCCAGGAGGAGGAGCTGGAGCTTTTACAAGCAGCCGCCAACCTAGCGAAACCTCCCTGAGCGACTTTAATTAGCAAGGTGTCCTCAGGGTGTATCCGATTGGACTGGTTCCCCACAGGGAATGGTTGAGCGGTGGCCTTAAAGGGGCAGGTCAAAGTTAATCATAGCCCCGCTTTAGCCGCTAAACGTCAAAGCCCTGCTTCCGAGACCAGACTGCCCACGAGCAATGCCGCGGGAGATCAGCTAGTAAGCAAGCTCCTTCTACGCTCCACACACTCAAATCATGGACCCCCTCCCCCACCCAAGATTACTGCACCTCCAGTGGCTCAGTGAGCAGCTCTCTCGCCTCTGAGTCAAGAAGGTCGTGGGTTCAGTGGGGTTCAGGCCCACTCCAGAGACCCAAGCCCAGGATCTCCCTGTGTGCCAGTGCTGAGGGAGTGCTGCACTGTCGGAGGTGCCGTCTTTCGGATGAGACATTAAATTGAGGCCCCCGTCTGCCGTCTCGGGTGGATGTTAAATATCCCACGGTCACTATTTTGAAGCAGAACAGGGGGGAGTTCTCCCCGGTGTCCTGGGGCCAATATTTATCCCTCACCCAACAGCACTAAAAAAAAACAGATGATCTGGACGTTTACCTCATTGCTGTTTGTGGGATCTTGCTTTGCACCAATTGTCTGCCATGTTTCCCTACAACAGTGACTACACTTCAAAATTACTTCATAGGATGATTAAGCACTTTGGGGTGTCCTGGAGGATTGGTTTAACGTCTCATTCCGAAAGACGGCACCTCCCTCAGTACCGCACTGGGTGTGAGCCTGGATTATGGGCTCGAGTGTCTGGAGTGGGACTTGAACACTCAACCTTCTGACTCAGAAGCAAGAGTGAGGCCCAATGAGCCACGGCCTGTTTTTGTCAGTTTTGTCCTCAATCAGAACTTCAGTGTTCCCGACGGAGAACATTCCTCTCCAATTACTCCCCCCTCCATTCCGTTCCCAAAGGTGCTGACACTGACTGAGGTCATTTCCAAGGGTGACTCATGCACTCCAGTATCTCATCCACCTGGCAATTCTTCACGTGGGAGTGAGTGTTACCAAGTTATTTAATGATGGGCATCAGGACCTGAGTCTGCCCTGGGAGTGTTTGATGGGACAGTGTAGAGGGAGCTTTACTCTGTATCTAACCCGTGCTGTACCTGCCCTGGGAGTGTTTGATGGGACAGTGTAGAGGGAGCTTTAGAATAGAATCATAGAAGTTTACAACATGGAAACAGGCCCTTCGGCCCAACATGTCCATGTCGCCCAGTTTATACCACTAAGCTAGTCCCAATTGCCTGCACTTGGCCCATATCCCTCTATACCCATCTTACCCATGTAACTGTCCAAATGCTTTTTAAAAGACAAAATTGTACCCGCCTCTACTACTGCCTCTGGCAGCTCGTTCCAGACACTCACCACCCTTTGAGTGAAAAAATTGCCCCTCTGGACCCTTTTGTATCTCTCCCCTCTCACCTTAAATCTATGCCCCCTCGTTATAGACTCCCCTACCTTTGGGAAAAGATTTTGACTATCTACCTTATCTATGCCCCTCATTATTTTACTCTGTATCTAACCCGTGCTGTACCTGCCCTGGGAGTGTTTGATGGGACAGTGTAGAGGGAGCTTTACTCTGTATCTAACCCATGCTGTACCTGCCCTGGGAGTGTTTGATGGGACAGTGTAGAGGGAGCTTTACTCCGTATCTAACCCGTGCTGTACCTGCCCTGGGAGTGTTTGATGGGACAGTGTAGAGGGAGCTTTACTCTGTATCTAACACATAATGAGAGAATGATAAATGTCTCCCATTTATTTGTGTGTATTGAGATTAATGGTGTTTCTTCTGTTTTCTGTAAATGCCAGCCCGTGGTGACATGTTCCTTCAGCCTGATGATGAGTATGATGATCTGACGGATTTGCCAACAGATGATTTTGATCTTGGACCTCAGCTTAGCGTGACAGTGGAACCAGATCCAGAGCTGGCTCCAGTTACCGAGCAGGAACCCAATCCGGAGCTAGGACCAGAACTGGAACTGGAACCGGGGCCGGAACCAGATCCCGAGCAGGAACCAGGGCCGTCGCTAGAACCAGAACTGGAACTGGAACCGGAACCGGAGCAGGAGCCAGATCCAGAGCTGGATCCAGATACCGAGCAGGAACCGAATCCGGAGCTAGGACCAGAACTGGAACCGGAGCCGGAGCCGGAACCAGATCCCGAGCAGGAACCAGAATCGGATCCGGAGTCGGAAACAACCAACTTGTGTTTCAGCAAACGATCTTTTGACGCTTTTACTGATTTCAAGAATGGATCAATCTTTGCTTTCCAGGGTAGGACCTGCTATTGTGGGCTGGGAACATGGGAACTGGAGGAGGCCATTCAGCCCCTCGAGCCTGTTCTGCCATTCAATTAGATCATGGCTGATCTGTAACTTAACTCCATTTACCCTCCATTGCTCCATATATCGATACCCAACAAAACTCTATCGATCTCAGTTTTGAAAGCTCCAATTGACCCCCAGCATCCACAGCTTTTTGGGGGAGAGAGTTCCAGATTTCCACTCCCCTTTGTGTGAAGAAGTGCTTCCTGACATCACCCCTGAACGGCCTGGCTCTAATATTAAGGTGTGGGGTGATCCCACTGAGCTAACCCTGGCAGATATAACACAGATGTATCGCGCGTCCACCTGCCACCTGGGCGCTGGCACTGCCTGTTCCCTGTGAACCGGTGCCCACAGTTCAAACTCTCTCCCCACTCATCCCCACCGAGTACACATTTGTCCTTCTGACTTGGGGAAACTGCAGGGCGGCTGGTGAGGGAAAGAGAAACAGGCCGCAGGGAGCTTTACTCTGTATCTAACCCTGTACCTGCCCTGGGAGTGTTTGATGGGACAGTGTAGAGGGAGCTTTACTCTGTATCTAACCCTGTACCTGCCCTGGGAGTGTTTGATGGGACAGTGTAGAGGGAGCTTTACTCTGTATCTAACCCGAGCTGTACCTGCCCTGGGAGTGTTTGATGGGACAGTGTAGAGGGAGCTTTACTCTGTATCTAAGCCGCACTCACATGTTATTCCTCTCTCTTCAGGAAAATACTTTTACGAACTGGATAAGCACAGTATTGTTCCAGGATATCCCAAGCTGATTGAAGATGTGTGGGGGATGCGGGGCCCCATCGATGCTGCTTTCACTCGAGTAAATTGCGAGGGGAAAACCTACATCTTTAAGGTTCGATGAGCAGGTGACCTCGCCGTGTCACACAGGCTTCTTGTTTTTCTCTCTGTTTTGAAATTTAGTTGTAGCTTCAACAACAAGAACTTGCATTTATATCGCGCCTTTAATGTAGTAAAACGTCCCAAGGTGCTTTAAAGGAGCGATTATCAGACATAAATTTGACACCAAACCACATAAGGAGATATTAGGACAGGTGACCAAAAGCTTGGTCAAAGAGGCAGGTTTTAAGGAGCATCTTAAAGGAGGAGAGAGAGGCGGAGAGGTTTAGGGAGGGAATTCCAGAGCTTAGGGCCCAGGCAGCTGAAGGCACGGCCGCCAACGGAGGGGTGAAGGGAGCGGGGGATGGACAAGAGGCCAGAATTGGAGGAGCGCAGAGATCTCGGGGGATTGTAGGACTGGAGGAGGTTACAGAGATAGGGAGGGGGTGAGGCCATGGAGGGATTTGAACACGAGGATGAGAATTTTAAAATCGAGGCGTTCCCGGACCGGGAGCCAATGTAGGTCAGCGAGCACAGGGGGTGATGGGTGAACGGGACTTGGTGCGAGTTAGGATACGGGCAGCAGAGTTCTGCGGGTCTTCCCACTGTGCCCCCCCTTCCCCAACCCCCACCCACCAGGAATGACCAGCTGCTCCCAGCTCTTTTGCCTTGGCAGTCTCTTAACCAGAAGGAGGAACGTGTGATGGTGCTCTACGGTCTACGGTCTACGCTCTGCGCTGTATGCTCTGCGCTCTGCACTCTACGGTCTACGCTCTGCGCTCTGCATGCTCTATGGTCTGCGCTCTGCGCTCTGCACTCTGCACTCTACGGTCTACGCTCTGCGCTGTATGCTCTGCGCTCTGCACTCTACGGTCTACGCTCTGCGCTCTACGCTCTGCGCACTACGCTCTGCGCTCTGCGGTCTACGGTCTGCGCTCTACGGTCTACGGTCTACGCTCTGCGCTCTGCGCTCTACGCTCTGCGCTCTACGCTCTACGGTCTACGCTCTGCGCTCTACGGTCTACGCTCTGCGCTCTGCGCTCTACGGTCTACGCTCTGCGCTCTACGCTCTGCGCTCTACGCTCTACGGTCTACGCTCTGCGCTCTACGGTCTACGCTCTGCGCTCTGCGCTCTACGGTCTACGCTCTGCGCTCTACGCTCTGCGCTCTGCGCTCTACGCTCTGCGCTCTGCGCTCTAGCTCCCTCTACTTCCGATTGGTAAGTCCCTCATGGACTGTTGCCTCTTGGGGTTGAGTGCCTGACACTGGGCATCGAGCCCCAATGTGGCTTAAACGAGAGCTGAGAGTGAGCGGGTAGATATGTGCGTATACGGACAAGCCTTCGGGAAGGAGCTGGACGCGTTCCTGACTGGGGCAGAGATCGCATCATATAGAAGGGAAGTGTCTTTATGGTTAACACTCGGTCCGTGTGATCTCCAGGACTGGTTTCCATCGCCTGAGGGGGTCGGAGAGGAATTTTCCAGAGAATTTATTCCCTTATTGACCCTGGGATTTTCTCTTTTTTTTGCCTCTCCCAGGAGATTACACAGGGCGGTGGGGGGGGGGGGGAACAGAATGGGGGAGTGGGGAGGAGAGAGTGGGGGAGTGGGGAGTGGGGAGGAGAGAGTGGGGGAGTGGGGAGTGGGGAGGAGAGAGTGGGGGAGTGGGGAGTGGGGCGGGGGAGTGGGGAGGAGAGAGTGGGGGAGTGGGGAGTGGGGCGGGGGAGAGTGGGGGAGTGGGGAGGAGAGAGTGGGGGAGTGGGGAGGAGAGAGTGGGGGAGTGGGGGAGTGGGGAGGAGAGAGTGGGGGAGTGGGGAGGAGGGGTGGAGATTGGGGAGGAGAGAGTGGGGAGTGGGGCGGGGGAGTGGGGGAGTGGGGAGGAGAGAGTGGGGGAGTGGGGAGGAGGGGTGGAGATTGGGGAGGAGAGAGTGGAGAGTGGGGCGGGGGAGTGGGGAGGAGGGGTGGGGTGTGGGGGAGTGTCTTGATGCTCTGGCCATCATGGTGTGGGGCGAGCTCAATGGACCAGCTGGCCTTTTCCTGCTGTTATTTTCGTAGGTTGTGTACGATCAGTCGGACCTGGCAATCTCTCGATGTTCTTTGTCAGGCGGCATCTTCGTCTTGAGTCAAGAGCATGGAACAAAAATCATGCCTGGTTCATTCCCAGGGACAGGATCAGGGGTACGAGTCAGTGTAGAGGGAGCTTCACTCTGTATCTAACCCTGTACCTGCCCTGGGATTGTTTGATGGGACAGTGTAGAGGGAGCTTTACTCTGTATCTAACCCGTGCTGTACCTGCCCTGGGAGTGTTTGATGGGACAGTGTAGAGGGAGCTTTACTCTGTATCTAACCTGTGCTGTGTCTGCCCTGGGAGTGTTTGATGCTGATACGTTCTCCCAAATCCTCACTCATTGTGATACCCTGTCAGTACCTTCGGCCAGTGAAAGATTCCTAATTTGTGAAACTCTCTCTTTGTTTCCGATGGTGTGACCCTGCCCATCCCTCAGGGTGATGCCTATTGGCGCTTTGACAACGGAATTATGGAAGACGACTTCCCAAGGACCATCACGACGGGTTTCCCTGGGATCCCGACGGGTATTGATGCAGCTTTGGCCGTTCCTGCATCCAACATCGATGGGAAGGAGCGGGTTTATTTCTTCAAAGGTAACGCGGCCAATTCCCGCCCTCTCAAACTCTGACCTTTAAGTGACCCCAGGCGAGGGTTTGGAGTTGAAACCAATTTCCGGTGGATTGTTTCTCTCCCCAGGGAGTTCCTACTGGCAATACGTCTTCCAAAACCAGCCAAGCCAACAGGACTGCACCCACTCACCCATCTCCGCCACCTTCCAGAGGTACACTCACATCATGGAAGACAGCTGGGAGGATTTCTTCATGGGTTTATTCGGAGCCCTTCCACCCGGTAACCCTTGAACAGCCAGTCATTGTGTTTAATTGTGGACACCCTCCTCTATCTCTCTGTCTCTGTCTCTGTCTCTCTCTCTCTGACTCCGTCTCTTTCTCTCAGTCTCTCATCTCAGCCCCAGGGCATTGCTGCAGGAGTTCCTCAGGGCAGTGTCCTAGGCCCAACCATCTTCAGCTGCTTCATCAATGACCTTCCCTCCGTCATAAAGTCAGAAATGGGGATGTTCGCTGATGATTGCACAGTGTTCAGTTCCATTCGCAACCCCTCAGATAATGAAGCAGTCCGTGCCCACATGCAGCAAGACCTGGACAACATCTAGGCTTGGGCTCATAAGTGGCAAGTAACATTTGCGCCAGACAAGTGCCAGGCAATGACCATCTCCAACAAGAGAGAGTCTAACCACCTCCCCTTGACATTCAACGGCATTACCATCACTGAATCCCCCACAATCAACATCCTGGGAGTCACCATTGACCAGAAACTTAACTGGACAAGCCACATAAATACTGTGGCTACAAGAGCAGGTCAGAGGCTGGGTATTCTGCGGCGAGTGACTCACCTCCTGACTCCCCAAAGCCTTTCCACCATCTTCAAGGCACAAGTCAGGAATGTGATGGAATACTCTCCACTTGCCTGGATGAGTGCAGCTCCAACAACACTCAAGAAGCTCGACACCATCCAGGACAAAGCAGCCCACTTGATTGGCACCCCATCCACCACCCTAAACATTCACTCCCTTCACCACCGGCGCACTGTGGCTGCAGTGTGTACCATCCACAGGATGCACTGCAGCAACTCGCCAAGGCTTCTTCGACAGCACCTCCCAAACCCGCGACCTCTACCACCTAGAAGGACAAGAGCAGCAGGTACATGGGAACAACACCACCTGCACGTTCCCCTCCAAGTCACACACCATCCCGACTTGGAAATATATCGCCGTTCCTTCATCGTCGCTGGGTCAAAATCCTGGAACTCCCTTCCTAACAACACTGTGGGAGAACCTTCACCACACGGACTGCAGCGGTTCAAGAAGGCGGCTCACCACCACCTTCTCAAGGGCAATTAGGGATGGGCAATAAATGCTGGCCTCGCCAGTGACAACCACATCCCATGAACGAATAAAAAAAGTCTCTGTCTCTCTCTCTCTCTCTCTGTTTCTCTCTCTCTCTCTCTCTCTGTTTCTCTCTCTCTCTCTCTCTGTTTCTCTCTCTCTCTGTTTCTGTCTCTGTCTCTCCCTGTCTCTCTCTATAATTCTCTCTCAGTTTCTCTCTTTTGCTCTGTCTGTCTCTTTCTTGCTCACTCTCTCTCTTTTCTGTCTCTATCTCTCTTGCACTTTCTCCATTTTACTTTCTCGTTCTCTTTCTCTTTCTCTAATCTCTTTTTCCTTTTCTCATTTATCTATTTCTTTCTTTCGATGCGATAAACCAAAAAGGATTGGTTTGGTGATACCAAGTTTGGCTTTTAAAATTCTGTTCATTGTAGAAGGGAGGTGAGACTGGGGGAGGGGAGACAGAGGGAGGGGAGACTGGGGGAGGGGAGGGGAGACTGGGGGAGGGGAGACAGAGGGAGGGAAGACTGAGGGAGGGGAGACTGGGGGAGGGGAGACTGGGGGAGGGGAGACTGGGGGAGGGGAGGGGAGACTGGGGGAGGGGAGACAGAGGGAGGGAAGACTGAGGGAGGGGAGACTGGGGGAGGGGAGACTGGGGGAGGGGAGACTGGGGGAGGGGAGGGGAGACTGGGGGAGGGAAGACTGGGGGAGGGAAGACTGAGGGAGGGGAGGAGTGCCAGAGTTTTGAGGTTCTGGGAAAACAGGAGTTCGGAACATAGGAATTTCTAGACGAGAAAGACCAAAGGTCCATCTAGTTTGCCTTCTACTCTCCTGGCATTGATGCAATGATAATGGAATTGTTGACTGATCCTAGCAATCAATCTCCATCGCTGAGTCTACAACAGGCCCAGACATGAAGTGAGGAAAGCCCCCAGTGGTGGAGAGATTTGGTTATCGATCCTAAGTCACCTGTTCCTCCCGAGCCTGTTACACTCACCACGGGTCATAGTTAGAGTAGGAAACGGTGCAAAGAATCTGGGTACAGATCAGCCTGTTCTAAATTGGATAGCCAGGTGGTGAAGGATGGAATACTCGAGCCTGGTCTTCAGTTGTTTCCAAGTCTTCATTCATCCCCTAGATAAGCTCCCTCTCTACAAATGGATACAAGAGAGTTCCCAATTGAGAGGCACCACCTGAATACAATTAACACTAATTGATATAAATCACATGGTTACAGTTAGCAGCCACAAACTAATTGACTGGTGAAATGGGCTCGAGGGGCTGAATGGCCTCCTCCTGTTCCTATGTTCCTTCCAAAGTCAACACCGTGAGAATGGAGGGAGGTGGAGCATCATGGCACGAGTGGGAAGGAAAGTTTGAAAGAGCATTGACTGCACTGATATTGATAACGTCGAGAGAGACTAGGAAAATTTTTATAGGGGGGAAGCTGGAGGGTTGTGACAAGAGAATTATCTTTTCTTAAATTATTATTATTCATTCTCGGGATGTGGGCATGACTAGCAAGGCCGGCATTTATTGCCCGTCCCTAGCTGCCCTGAGAAGGTGGTGGTAAGGACTTGCTAGGCCACTTCGAAGGGCAGTTAAGAGTCACTAAAAGGACATTTGTGAACAAAGTTGGGTTTTTATTTCCAGATTTCTTCAAACTGAATTCAAATTTTCAAACTGCCCACAGTGGGATTTGAACTCAAATTCTCTGGATTATTAGCCAAGGCCTCTGGATTACTAACTCCAGTAACATAACCACTACACTACCGTACCCCTAACGTATCTGGACAAGCTCTCTCCATCCAGACATCAAGAGATTCTGAATGAACCTCCGCAGATAGGGGTACAGATACACAAATCACTAAAAGCAGCGACACAGGTCAATAAGGCCATAAAAAAGGCAAATCAAGCACAGGGGCTCATTTCTAGAGGGATAGAATTGAAGGGCAGGGAAGTTATGTTAAACTTGTCTAGAACCTTGGTTAGACCACACTTGGAGTATTGTGCACAGTTCTGGTCTCCATGTTATAGAAAGGATATAGATACACAGGAGAGGGTGCAAAAAAAGATTCACAAGGATGATACCAGAACTGAGAGGATATCCTTATCAGGAAAGGCTGAACAGGCTGGGCTCTTCTCCAGAAAAGAGAAGACTGAGGGGTGACCTGATAGAGGTCTTTAAGATTATGTTTGATAGGGTAGATGTAGAGAGGATGTGGGGGAGACCAAAACTAGAGGTCATAAATATAAGATAGTCACTAATAAATCCAATAGTGAATTCAGGAGAAACTTCTTTACCCAGAGAGTGGTGAGAATGTGGAACTCGCTCCCACATGGAGTAGTTGAGGTGAATAGTGTAGATACATTTAAGGGGAAGCTGGATAAACACATGAGGGAGAAAGGACGAAAAGGAAATGCTGATAGGGTGAGATGAAGTAGGGAGGAGGCTCGTGTGGGAGCATAAACACCGGCATGGACCTGTTTGGGCCGAATGGCCTGTTTCTGTGCTGAAGTTTTGATTAACATGGGAACAGGAGCCGGATTCAGTGCACTTTCAGGAAAAGTTTTCACAACTTTTATATTTGTGATTTTTTTTTTGGCAACTACCAACCACAATCAGCAAGAGCGAACAGTTCCGACGGAGGACAACTTTGCTGAGCGGCCGTCTGTTAATGGGAACAATAAATTACCAGGGCCTGGAACTTACTCCTCCCAACTCAGGGAGATCGGAGTGGTACATGAACACACTACCCTGACCCTGTCCAGTTCCCGGGGTCAGGCCGGGGGTCACTCTTTCTCCATGCCCCTTGTTACTGATCCACTGACCAGTAGGAATAATCTTGCACCATTCTTTACCCTTTACCCTGTGCTAATTTTGGAGCATATGACAAGAACTTGCATCTTTAATGTAGAAGAAGTAGAGTGGAGTGGGTCAATACTGTCTGGAGTTTAGAAGAATGAGAGGTGATCTCATTGAAACATATAAGATTCTGAGGGGGTTTGACAGGGTAGATGCTGGTGTGAGATTGTTTCTCTGGCTGGAGAGTCTAGAACCAGGGGGCATAGTCTCTGGATAAGGGGTCGGCCATTCAAGACTGAGATGAGGAGGAATTTCTTCACTCAGAGGGTTGTGATCTTTGGAATTCTCTACTGCAGAGGGCTGTAAATGCCTGAGTCATTGAGTATATTCAAGGCTGAGATCGATAGATTTTTGGACTCGAGGGGAATCAAGGGATTATGGGGATCGGGCGGGAAAGTGGAGTTGAGGTGAAGATCAGCCATGATCTGATTGAACGGCGGAGCAGGCTCGAGGGGCCGAATGGCCGACTCCTGCTCCTATTCGTTTGTTCTTAAAAAATGTCCCAAGGTGCTTCATGAGGGCGTAAAAATACAAAGTGAAAGCAGGAGATATTGGGGGGGCGGGGGGCGACCGTAAGATTGGTAAAGGTGGTGGTTTTGAAGATACTGAGGCTTCATTTCCACGATGAACTGTAAATCCAGAGTCAGGACTCCATCTGATTCCGGAGAGAAATCGAGTGCAAATCCCTGCTCCAGATTGGGCTCCGACTCTGGATTTACAGCTGCAGATTACGGGCGGTCCAGATGTTTGGCTGAGAGACCCCTCCCCCCCCCTTGTCTCTCGATCTGACGCCCCCGCGACTGCTCCGTCTTTCAGTTCAAACCTCCGGACCTCACTCGATCAGCCAGGACTGGTGTGGGATCCCCGGCCGCGTGGACTCAGCCATGATCGGGAAGCTCTTCCTGTTCCGCCAGAACCGGGAAAAGAAACGGCGAAGAGGGAACCAGCGAAGAGGGAGGAACCGGTACAAAGGGCAATGGTGGCAAGACTCCTCCAGCATGGAAAAGGACATGTTCTCGCTCTTCCCCCTCTTCCCCAGCCAGAGTGTCTACTTCTTTGTGAAAGGTAACATTTGAAACTCTGCTTAAACATTTTTCCTGTCTTAAACGTTCTCCACCACAAAACCCCCCCTCAACACATTCCCCGTCCCCGTCCGCCCCTCAACACATTCCCCCGTCCCCCCTCAACACATTCCCCCGTCCCCGTCCGCCCCTCAACACATTCCCCCGTCCGCCCCTCAACACATTCCCCCCGTCCCCCCCTCAACACATTCCCCCGTCCCCGTCCGCCCCTCAACACATTCCCCCGTCCCCCCCTCAACACATTCCCCCGTCCCCGTCCGCCCCTCAACACATTCCCCCGTCCCCCACCCTCAACACATTCCCCCGTCCCCGTCCCCCCCTCAACACATTCCCCCCGTCCCCCCCTCAACACATTCCCCCGTCCCCGTCCCCCCTCAACACATTCCCCCGTCCCCGTCAGGAACGGGAAACCAGGCTGACATCTTTCCCCTCCCTCACCTCATTCCCCCCCAAATCCAGAGACGTTGCAGCCAATCGCAGGGGCCCTAACTATCCAGGGGACTCAGCACAGATCCCAGGGGACGAATCTAAAACCTTCAGCTCAGTGGGGGGGGGTTTTAACATTTATTCTGGGATGTGGGCATCGCTGGCAAGGCCCAGACCGGGTCCAAGCCCCAAACACCGGGAAAACACGGGCAGAGCTCCAAACACCGGGAAAACACGGGCAGAGCCCCAAACACCGGGAAAACACGGGCAGAGCCCCAAACACCGGGAAAACACGGGCAGAGCCCCAAACACCGGGAAAACACGGGCAGAGCTCCAAACACCGGGAAAACAACGGGCAGAGCTCCAAACACCGGGAAAACACGGCAGAGCCCCAAACACCGGGAAAACACGAGCAGAGCCCCAAACACCGGGGAAAACACGGGCAGGGATCCAAACACCGGGAAAACACGGGCAGAGCCCCAAACACCGGGAAAACACGGGCACAGCCCCAAACACGGGAAAACACGAGCAGAACCCACACGAGTTAAGTAACATCTGATCGACTCTCTGTTTCCAGATAAGTATTACCGCGTAGACCTGGAGACCAAGCAAGTAGCTCATGCTCGGCCCGCGTATCCGCGATCCATCGCCAGGTACTGGTTCAAGTGCAAAGCCATGGAGATGTTGCACGAATAAATCCAGGACCCGGGAGAAAGTGTGGGAGAAATCACCATTTCCACGAGCAGAGTCAGGCGGGGCTTTAATTCCGTTATAAAAACAGCCCCGGCATTGAAGACCTGTTTTATGTAAAATGTACCAGCGAGACCGAGCAATGTAGCAAATAAGTGAATGGGGAAATAAAACACGACTAACGGGCCTCAGAGTCGATTATATTCAAGAATCAAAAATAAAATGCTTCGTTTTCAGAGTGACGGAGTTCATCAGAGGGAGCCACAAACCAACATAAAAAACAGGGAGGTTTCCTAAATTACAGGAGGAGTCTCTCAATAGGATGGTCGTTCCTGTGCCACATTTTCCTGCAGATTACTTTTAAAAATTAATAATTGAATAAACTTTTTTAAAATGTGAGAAACCTGAAGAGTTTTCACAGCAGCTCCAGTGCAGCTCCAACAACACTCAAGGAGCTCGACACCATCCAGGACAAAGCAGCCCGCTTGATTGGCACCCCATCCACCACCCTAAACATTCACTCCCTTCACCACCGGCGCACTGTGGCTGCAGTGTGCACCATCCACAGGATGCACTGCAGCAACTCGCCAAGGCTTCTTCGACAGCACCTCCCAAACCCGCGACCTCTACCACCTAGAAGGACAAGGGCAGCAGGCGCATGGGAACAACACCACCTGCACGTTCCCCTCCAAGTCACACACCATCCCGACTTGGAAATATATCGCCGTTCCTTCATCGTCGCTGGGTCAAAATCCTGGAACTCCCTTCCTAACAGCACTGTGGGAGAACCTTCACCACATGGACTGCAGCGGTTCAAGAAGGCGGCTCACACACCACCTTCTCAAGGGCAATTAGGGATGGGCAATAAATGCCGGCCTCGCCAGCGACGCCCACATCCATGAATGAATAAAAAAAAGCAGGAAAAAAATGTCAGACACAGAAGCACCTCCTTATAGATAAACCTCAACTAACCATCTCACATATCCCTCAATCCCACCCACCCACCTTCTCCCCAATCCCTCAATCCCACCCACCCACCTTCTCCCCAATCCCTCAATCCCACCCACCCACCTTCTCCCAATCCCTCAATCCCACCCACCCACCTTCTCCCCAATCCCTCAATCCCACCCACCCACCTTCTCCCCAATCCTCAATCCCACCCACCTACCTTCTCCCCAATCCCTCAATCA